>NW_020867699.1:0-52166 GCF_003369695.1 Bos indicus x Bos taurus
TGAGAGACGAGAAGGAAGGACACCTGGCACCGGGTAGACTACATCATGGAAGCCCCGGTCCTCCCTTCCTGTCTCTCCATGTCCTTATCTACATTTCCATTTCCTTTCCAGTCTCCTAGGTGATATGTTCCCCATGCCTCAGTGATATACGTGATGGCAGAGGACGGACTCCTCCTTTTTCGGGGACTTGCCCAGATCCATGCCCACACAGGCACCCCTGTCATGGCCATCATGTCTTCTGGAAACCTTGCAGGTGAATAAACAAAACCCATCCCTTGTTTGATCATTTCCTTACCTTTGATATTTCCGGCTGTTTCTCACTCCCTTCCCCACCTTGTCTGTGCCCTCATCCTAGCGTCATGGCGTTACTCTTCAAGTTCAGTGATCTGGTGGACCTCCTATCAATCGGGACCCTGCTTGCTTACTCCCTGGTGGCTCTCTCTGTGCTTGCCCTCAGGTGAGATTCCGCTACACCTTGGCTGGGGGTCGTGGACTCAAGGGGACCTAAGATTCTCTAGCTTTATGTCCTGCTCTGCTGAAGTCGGGAAAGAGTTGGATTAAACTCTGATGATGGATGAGTATATGGTCTGTTGTTAATATTGCCTTATATCCTCTCACTCAGGTACCAGCCGGATCAGAAGTTCAGCAAGGAGAAAACAGAGAGGAAATTGAGATGAAACTTAAAGTTGAAGAAAACATTTCAGAGCTTGTATCTGAAGCAGGAAACTCAAACATTCTGAAGAGTCTGTGGTTCCCTACCAGCACCATCCCCACCCGGAAATCTGGCCAGATTGTCTATGGATGTGCCTTTCCTGCTTGGTGAGCAATGGGACTTCTCTTTGGTGGTATTCTGAAATTGACAGGACAGGCTGGAAATATGTGTCTTTTTCAGTTACGAAGTAGTAGAAAATGATGCCCCTTCCTGATGTGGGCAGCCTGGGGAGGGTGTGGCCCGAGGTCCTGATATCTTTGTTTTCTGGGTCCAGCCTGTTTTCCTCCACCTTGACCCTTGCAGTTCTCCTGCTGATCATCCTGAGCCTGATCCTGGCCCAGTGGCCCAGCCAGTTGTTCTCTGGAGACCCGTGCTCACAACAGTGGCTGTGCTGCTGCTGCTGCTCATCATTGGGGTCACGATCATCATCTGGAGGCAGCGCCAGAGCCCCCTCTCTTCCATTCAGGGTAGGTGAGGGACTTCCCTGGTGGTCCAGTGGTTAAAAATATACCTAGCCATGCAGGGGATGTAGGTTGGATTCCTTGTGGGGGAACAAAATACCCAATATGCTGCAGGGCAAATAAGCCCATGACCCACAACTAGAGAAGCCTTTGGGCCACAATCAGTTCTGACACAGCCAAATTAATTCGTTAATTAATTTTTTAAAAGTAGGTGACCTTTTGTGCCCAACTATCCACCTTGAGTGAATGAAGTGCTATCTGTTTTGAGGTCTAAACACCCTTTTACTGAACGTGGGAAGATAGGAAATTGCTTAAATCAATGGACCCTTCCCTGATCCACACTCAGTGCTTCACATACCCAGTTTCAGTAGGCACTGAACACACAGCTTCAATAGGACTGGAGTCTTCCTGCCCACATGTGGGTTGCAGGCTCCTTTTCCAACATCTGGGCTGTGTTCAGGGATGAACTGACTCTGCCCACAGGTCCCTGCTCTGCCTGTCCTCCCACTGGTGAGCATCTTTCTGAACGTTTATCTGATGATGCAGATGACTTCTGGGGGCCTGGATCCAATTCAGTGTCTGGAATGCCATTGGTAAGTGATTTTCTGGGATTAAGAGATCTCTCAGTTGACTGATCCCCATCCTCTTCCTAACATCACTCCCCTATTCTGTGTCAGATACCCTCATAGGAGACCTAGTGAGCAAGTGTGGGGTTCCCTGGTGTCTCAGTGGTAAAAAATCCACCTGCCAATGCAGGAAATGTAAGAGACATGGGCTCGATCCCTGGGTCAGGAGGATCCCCTGGAGGAGGAAATAGCAGCCCACTCCAGTACGCTTCATTGGAGAATCTCATGGACAGAGGAGCCTGGAGGGCTATGGTCCATGGGGTCACAAAAGAGTCAGTCACGACTGAGGGACTGAGCATGCACACGAGCATGTACACGACTGTGTATCAGTAAGGAGAGTACCTACTTTCCCTTCTCATCATCTCATTTCCCTACTAGGATTTGCCATATACTTTGGCTATGGGATCCGACATAGCCTGGAGGAGAACTAGAAGCAACAGCCTCCACCTCCCAAACTCTTCACTCAAGCATCCCTGCTGCTGAATCATCTTAACCACAGGACATAAATGCCATGTAGAATCTCTTCATATGCTAGAGGAATCTTCTGGTTAAAGGGGCATTTTAAGGCTCTATGGACTTGAAGGTGCAATGCATTTCAGTTCAGTTCAGTTCAGTCGCTCAGTCATGTCCGACTCTTCCGACTTATGAACTGCAGCACACCAGGCTTCCCTGTCCATCACCAACTCCCAGAGTCTACCCAAACTCATGTCCATTGAGTCGGTGATGCCATGCAACCATATCATCTTCTGTCGTCCCCTTCTCCTCCTGCCCTCAATCTTTCCTAGCATCAGGGTCTTTTCAAATAAGTCAGCTCTTCGAATAAGGTGGCCAAAGTATTGCAGTTTCAGCTTCAACATTACTCCTTCCAATGAAGACCCAGGACTGATCTCCTTTAGGATGGATTGGTTGGATGTCCTTTGCAATCCAAGGGACTCTTGAGAATATTCTCCAACACCACAGTTCAAAAGCATCAATTCTTCTGCGTTAGCTTTCTTTATAGTCCAATTCTCTCATCCATACATGACTACTGGAAAAACCATAGCCTTGACTAGATGGACCTTTGTTGATCAAATAATGTTTCTGCTTTTTAATATTCTGTCTAGGTTGGTCATAATTTCATTCCAAGGAGTAAGCATCTTTTAATTTCATGGCTGCAATCACCATCTGCAGTGATTCTGGAGCCCAAAAAAATAAAGTCAGTCACTGTTTCCATTGTTTGCCCATCTATTTGCCATGAAGTGACGGGACCAGATGCCATGATCTTCGTTTTCTGAATGTTGAGCTTTAAGCCAACTTTTTCACTCTCCTCTTTCACTTTCATCAAGAGGCTTTTTAGTTCTTCTTCAATTTCTACCTAACGGTGGTGTGATCTGCATATCTGAGGTTATTGATATTTCTCCCAGCAATCTTAATTCCAGCTTGTGCTTCTTCCAGCCCAGCGTTTCTCATGATGTACTCTGCATAGAAGTTAAATAACCAGGGTGACAATATACAGCCTTGACATACTCGTTTCCCTATTTGGAACCAGTCTGTTGTTCCATTTCCAGTTCTAACTGTTGCTTCCTGACCTGCATACAGGTTTCTCAAGAGGCAGATCAGGTGGCCTGCTATTCCCATCTCTTTCAGAATTTTCCACAGTTTATTGTGATCCACACCGTCAAGGCTTCAGCATAGTCAATAAAGCAGAAATAGATGTTTTTCTGGAACTCTCTTGCTTTTTCAGTGATCCACCAGATGTTGGCAATTTGATCTCCAGTTCCTCTACCTTTTCTTAAACCAGCTTGAACATCTGGAAGTTCGCGGTTCATGTTTTGCTGAAGCCTGGCTTGCAGAATTTTGAGCATTACTTCACTATTGTGTGAGATGAGTGCAATTGTGCAGTAGTTTGAACATTCTTTGGCATTGCCTTTCTTTGGGATTGGAATGAAAACTGACCTTTTCCAGTCCTGTGGCCATTACTGAGTTTTCCAAATTTGCTGGCATATTGTGCAGCACTTTCACAGCATCATCTTTCAGGATTTGAAATAGCTCCACTGGAATTCCATCACCTCTGCTAGCTTTGTTCATAGTGATGCTTCCTAAGGCCCACTTGACTTCATATTCCAGGACATCTGGATCTAGGTGAGTGATCACACCATCGTGATTATCTGGGTCATGAAGATCTTTTTTGTACAGTTTTTCTGTGTATTCTTACCACCTCTTCTTAACATCTTCTGCTTCTGTTAGGTCCATACCATTTCTGTCCTTTATTGAACCCATCTTTGCATGAAATGCTCCCTTGGTGTCTCTAATTTTCTTGAAGAGATCTCTAGTCTTTACCATTGTATTGTTTCCCTCTATTTCTTTGCACTGATCACTGAGGAAGGCTTTCTTACCCCTCCTTGGTATTCTTTGGAACTCTGCTTCAAATGAGTATATCTTTCCTTTTCTCCTTTGCTCCTCACTTCTCTACTTTTTACAGCTATTTGTAAGGCCTCTTCAGGCAGCCATTTTGCTTTTTGGCATTTCTTTTCCATGGGGATGGTCTCGATCCCTGTCTCCTGTACAGTGTCACAAACCTCTGTCCATAGTTCATCAGGAACTCTGCCTATCAGATCTAGTCCCTTAAATCTATTTCTCACTTCCACTGTCTAATCATAGGGATTTAATTTAGGTTATACCTGAATGATTTAGTGGTTTTCCCCACTTTCTTCAACTTCAGTCTGAATTTGGCAATAAGGAGTTCATGATCTGAGCCACAGTCAGCTCTTGGTCATGTTTTTGCTGACTGTATAGAGCTTCTCCATCTTTGGCTGCAAAGAATATAATCAATCTGCTTTCGGTGTTGGCCATCTGGTGATGTCCATGTGCAGAGTCTTCTCTTGTGTTGTTGGAAGAGGGTGTTTGCTATGACCAGTGCATTCTTTTGGCAAAACTCGATTAACCTTTGCCCTGCCTCATTCTGTACTCCAAGGCCAAATTTGCCTGTTACTCCAAGTATTTCTTGACTTCCTACTTTTGCATTCCAGTCCTCTATAATGAAAAGGACATCTTTTGGGTGTGTTAGTTCTAAAAGGTCTTGTAGGTCTTCATAGATCCGTTCAACTTCAGCTTCTTCAGCATTACTGGTCAGGGCATAGACTTGGATTACCATGATATTGAATGGTTTGCATTGGAAACAAACAGATCATTTTATCGTTTTTGAGATTGCATCCAAGTACTGCATTTCAGACTCTCTTGTTGACCGTGATGGCTACTCCATTTCTTCTAAGGGATTCCTGCCCACAGTAGGAGATATAATGGTCATCTGAGTTAAATTCACCCATTCCAGTCCATTTTAGCTTGCTGATTCCTAGAATGTCAACGTTCACTCTTTCCATCTCCTGTTTGACCACTTCCAATTTGCCTTGATTCATGGACCTAACATTACAGGTTCCTATGTAATATTGCTCTTTATAGCATCGGACCTTGCTTCTATCACCAGTCCCATCCACAACTTGGTGTTGTTTTTGCTTTGGCTCCATCCCTTCATTCTTTCTGAATTTATTTCTCCTCTGATCTCCAGTAGCACATTGGGCACCTCCCGACCTGGGGAGTTCATCTTTCAGTGTCCTATCTTTTGGCCTTTTCATACTGTTCAAGGGGTTCTCAAGGCAAGAATACTGAAGTGGTTTGCCATTCCCTTCACCAGTGGACCACATTCTGTCAGACCTCTCAACCATGACTCGTCCGTCTTGGGTGGCCCCACAGGGTATGGCCTAGTTTCACTGAGTTAGACAAGGCTGTGGTCCATGTGATCAGATTGGCTAGTTTTCTGTGATTGTGGTTTCAGTCTGTCTGCCCTCTGATGCCCTCTCTCAACACCTACCATCTTACTTGGGTTTTTCTTGCCTTCAGTTTAGTTGCTCAGTCATGTCCTACTCTTTGCAACCCCATAACTGCAGCACACCAGGCCTCCCTGTCCATCACCAACACCTGGAGTTTACCCAAACTCATGTTCATTGAGTCAGTGATGCCATGCAACCATCTTATCCTCTCTTGTCCCCTTCTCCTCCTGCCCTCAATCTTTCCCAGCATCATGGTGTTTTCAAATAGGTCAGCTCTTCACATCAAGTGGCCAAAGTATTGGAGTTTCAGCTTCAACATAAATTCTTCCAATGAACAGCTAGGCCTGTTCCCTTTTAGGATGGACTGGTTGGATCTCCTTACAGTCCAAGGGACTCTCTAGAGTCTTCTCCAGTACCACAGTTCAAAAGCATCAATGCTTCAGCACTCAGCTTTCTTTATAGTCCAACTCTCACATCCATACATGACTACTGGAAAAACCATAGCCTTGACTAGATGGACCTTTGTTGGCAAAATAATGTCTCTGCTTTTTAATATGCTGTCTAGTTGGGTCATAACTCTCCTTCCACTGAGTAAGTGCCTTTTAATTCATGGCTGAAGTCACCATCTGCAGTGATTTGGAGCCCAAAATAATAAAGTCAGTCACTGTTTTCACTGTTTTCCCATCTACTTGCCATAAAGTGATGGGACCAGATGCCATGATCTTAGTTTTCTGAATGTTGAGCTTTAAGCCAACTTTTTCACTCTCCTCTTTCACTTTCATCAAGAGGCTTTTTAGTTCTTGTTCACTTTCTGCCATAAGGGCGGTGTCATCTGCTTGGACATGGGGTATCTCTTCACAGTTGCTCCAGCAAAGCGCAGCCGCTGCTCCTTACCTTGGAGGTGGGGTATCTGCTCACGGCCGCCACTCCTGTCCTTAGAAGCGGGGTATCTCCTCTGATTGTTCGCCTCTCCTGTGCCACACCTCTGCTGCTCACTGCTCCTGCACCACGAAATGCATTTAGGGGCCTATATTTATTGCCAGTGGATAAGTGACTGTAATGATGTATAATTTTTAAATATTCTTTTCAGACCCCAATACACATACAAAAAGGGCATGATTTGTAAGTGTGCAGCAAGATGATATTTCACAAAGAATGTATAACAATGGAAGCAGCTACTGGAGAAAGAAATAAAATATTAACCTGCACATACAAAGCTCCTCCTCGTGCTTCTTTTTAGCAAAAATGCACAGATGGCTGTCTGGGGAGGAAAGGCAGGTAACTGTATACTGTGTCCAGTGCTGCCCTTGAAATATAGGACAGAGGTAAGCTGGAAGTAAAAGGAAGGGAGCAGATCCACTTGCAAACAGTGACACAAGAAAGCTAAGGCGGCTATATTACATCAGACAAAGTAGACTCTAAGAAAAGGAGAAGATAACAGACAAAGTGGATCATGTCATCATGGTAAAATGATCACTTTTCTCTTTTCCCCAGCTTTATGGAGACATAGTCTAATCTTTTGTAAATGACTATTTCTCTTTACTTTTCTGTCACAGACTCCTGGAGTTACACAGTAGAGTTGATGATGGAAAGTTCTTAATTGGAAAAACAAAAAAACACCTGCATTGTCGAAGGTGAGGGAAAGAAGTAGTAAGTAATGATTTATTGATAAATGATTACAATTTTGTGAAACTAAAAGACAGGAAATGAAAAAGGATAGACAGGTTAGAACAGAGTGTCTGACACCGAGATTATGCACATTCAAGATATTGATAATAATGAACTAGAGGGTTGTTTGTGGGAATGAGCATCTGCAATAGTGAAGGAGGGATACAGGTCAAGAAACTGAGCAGCAAGATATTAGATGAATTAAAATACAGATGGAGGTGGATGAACAGAGTTATAAATATCACTGCCTTGCTAGTTCTCATGACAGTACAGGCTTAGGAAGAAATTAATGGAGATTGAAACTGTCCGGTGAAACTTTGTTGGAAGGGGTTGACATCACCTGATTCTGTTCTTCGCTTACTGCTGTGGGCCAACCAGATATCCTGTGCTATTAATGTGCTATAAGAGGCAACACAGAACACCGCCCATAAAAGAGCCTTGATGAGAAATTGAATCAACACTTCCAGGTTATTCTGGCCAGTCTAAGGATTAAATTAACATGAGATAGCTTAATGGGACAAAAATCAAGTGATAGCTCAACAATGTGATGAAGGTGAAAGAGGAGAGTGAAAAAGCTGGCTTACAACTCAACATTCAAAAAATGAAGATCACAGCATCCAGTCCCATCACTTCATGGCAAATAGATGGGGAAACAATGGAAAAAATGGCAGATTTTATTTTCTTGGGCTCCAAAATCACTGCAGACAGTGACTGCAGCCATGAAATTAAGACACTTGCTCCTTGGAAGAAAAGCTATGACAAGGCTTCACAGTGAATTAAAAAAGAGATATCACTTTGCCGACAAAGGTCCATATAGTCAAAGCTATGCTTTTTCCAGTAGTCATGTTGGATGTGAGAGTTGGACTATAAAGAAAGCTCAGCACTGAAGAATTGATGCTTTTGAACTGTGGTGTTGGAGACGATGCTTGAGAGTCCCTTGGACTGCAAGGAGATCCAGCCAGTCCATCCTAAAGGAAATCAGTCCTAAATATTCATTGGAAGGACTGATATTGAAGCTGAAACTCCAATACTTTGGCCACCTGATGGGAAGAGCCGACTCATTGGAAATGACCTTGATGCTGGGAAAGATCAAGGGCAGGAGGAAAAGGGGATGACAGAGGATGGGATGGTTGGATGTCATCACCAAACTCAATGGACATGACTTTGAGCAAACTCTGGGAGTTGGTGATGGACAGGGAAGCCCGGCATGCTGCAGTCTCTGGACTGAGCGACTGAACAACAATAAAGGGGAGAGACCAAAGAAAACTGAGCAACTTGCCAGGATAACCAAATCCTTTCCCTTCCATACCGTCTTCAGTTAAAGACTAAAGGGAGTGTTGGGGGTAGTGGTCTGGGACTTGAAAGGGAAGGAAGGCAATTCACATGAAGATGGAAAAACAAATGGTCAGTAGATTCATGTTAGCCAGGTCAGGTAGAGAGCATAAGACAAAGAGGGGACTCAGATCTATAAGTCTCAGTGGGTTTCCTGATAACTTTGAAATATTTGCTTGCATGCAGAGATGTTTGCCTTAGTAATCTCAGTCATTTTAATTACACATATTAATCAGAATTCTTAACCCTTAGAAACTTTAGTTTGTATTGAGAAACAAGAAGTAAACAATTGTGAACTATTTGTTATACCAGTACTTTTTTTAAAAAAATTGAAGTATCTCCAATTAAAATGAAATATTTTTAAATAAAAAAATGCTATTAACTTAAAAAAATCAAAGTGTCATTGGTTTACCATATAACATTAATTTCAAATATACAGCACAGTGATTTGGTATTTTTATAGATGATACTCCAGTAGAAGTTATACAAGATAATGGCTATATTTCTTTGTGCTCCAAACATATCCTTACTGATTATGTATTCAGTTCAGTCACTCAGTCGTGTCTGACTCTTTGCGACCCCACTGACTCCAGCATGCTTGGCCTCCCTGTCCATCACCAACACTCGGAGCTTACTCAAGCTCATGTCCACCGAGTTGGTGATGCCATCCAACCATCTCCTCTGTCATCCCCTTCTCCTCCTGCCTTGTGTCTTTTAATCCCATACCCTCAATTTGTCCCTTCCCCCTTCCCTCTCTTCACAGATCGCCACTTGTCAGTTTTCTGAATTGGTGAGGCTGTTTCTGTTTGCTATATACATTCATTTATATTATTTTTTCAGATCTACACATAATATTATACAGCATCTGTAAAAATACCAAAATCACTAGGCAGTCTACCTAAAAGTAATATAAACCAAGTCTATTTGAATAAATAAACAGTGAGTTAGACATCCACTCAGGAGGAAAAGCACCTCTGTGGGTATGGGGGACACAGCTCCATCTGCCCAAGGAGCCCTGGAGGAGTCTTTTCTGTTGTGCGTCTGGGTCACAGGCCGACAGACCTCGCTACGGGCTGCAGAACCTGCAGAGCCAGGGAACCTGCCCAGACTCCTCTGATGGTGATGCTGCCAGTGGTGGTGGTGGTCATGGTGATGGTGGTGGTGGAAACCCAGGTACTGACCTAGAGATTCCATGCAAGGGAGGGGATTTGCAGGTCAACCTTCACTTGGAGAAGGCAATGGCACCCCACCCCAGTACTCTTGCCTGGAAAATCCCATGGATGGAGGAGCCTGGTAGGCTGCAGTCCATGGGGTCGCTAAGAATCGGACACGACTGAACGACTTCACTTTCACGTTTCACTTTCACGCATTGGAGAAGGAAATGGCAACCCACTCCAGTGTTCTTGCCTGGAGAATCTCAGGGACTGGGAAGCCTGGTGAACTGCCGTCTATGGGGTCGCACCGAGTCGGACCTGATTGAAGCGACTTAGCAGCAGCAGCAGCAACCTTCACTAGGGGCTTCCCCCATGGCTCAGCGGTAGAGAATCTGCCTGTCAATGCCGGAGACACGGGAGTCATGGGTTCAACCCCTGGGTTGGAAAGATCCCTTGGAGGAGGACATGGCAACCCACTCCAGGATTCTTGCCTGGAGAATCCCATGGACAGAGGAATCTGGTGGGCTAGGGTCCATGCGGTTGCAAAGAGTCGGACAAGACTGAAGAGACTGATTAGGCATGCAGTCTTCACTGAGGAGGCGAGGATTCTGAAGGTAAAACAAACAAACAAACAAAACCCAAAGGAGTCTGACCAAGGCTTACATAGCAGAAGCTTTCCCCTCCCCCTCACAAGGAAACATCCCATGGGGTTGATGTCCCACCACAGAAAAAGCTGGTCTAATTCTGCGGGACATACCTGGGGACACCTATTTCTCTACAGCAGCACCGGAGACCTGAGGGGGAACCCCCATGACGAGGGAGAGGAAGGGTTTTGAGGAAGGGTTTTGGTAAAGAGGCTGATAAACACTGAGAAGGGCAAGAAAGTGACCGCTCCCCACAGGCAGTTCACTGACAAGCCTCTGGGAGCACCACACTCCGGAACCTCCCCCCTGGGTCCCCGGGCACCCTCAGTGCCCCGGGTGCAAGACCCACCGCGCCCCCGCGCCGGCGCCCCCCCCCCCCTCTCTGGGGTCTCCTTGTGTGACCCTCCTCCTGCAGCGCCCATGGGTGCTCTGGTAGGGAAGGAGCAGGCTCAGAAAACCAGCCCCTGCTACGGGCGAGGGTGCCCTCAGACTTGAGGTCTAGCACCACCTTCTGGAAATCCAAAGACAGGAGGCAGCCTGGTGAGTTATAAGAGCAGTTCAGTTCAGTCGCTCAGTCCTGTCTGACTCTGCGACCCCATGGACTGCAGCACGCCAGGCATCCCTGTCCATCACCAACTCCCGGAGCTTAATCAGACTCATGTCAATCGAGTCGGTGATGCATGCAACCATCTGTCATCCCCTTCTCCTCCTGCCTTCAATCTTCCCAGCACCAGGGTCTTTTCCAACAAGTGAGCTCTTCGCATCAGGTGCTAAAGTATTGGACTTTGAGCTTCAGCATCAGTCCTTCCAATGAATATTCAGGACTGATTTCCTTTAGGATGGACTGGTTGGAGCTCCTTGCAGTCCAAGGGACTCTCTAGAGTCTTCTCCAACACCACAGTTCAAAAGCATCAATTCTTCGGTGCTCAGCTTTCTTTATAGTCCAACTCTCACATCCATACTTGACTACTGGAAAAACCATAGCTCTGACTAGAAGTACTTTTGTCAGCAAAGTAATGTCTCTGCTTTTTAATATGCTGTCTAGGTTGGTCATAACTTTCCTCCCAAGGAACAAGCGTCTTTTACTTTCATGGCTGCAGTCATCATGCAGCCACAGGGTCTTTTCCAATAAGTCAGTTCTTCTCATTAGGCAGCCAAAGTATTGCATCTTTAGCTTCAGCATCAGTTTTTCCAATGAATATTCAGGACTGATTTCTTTTAGGGTCGCAGACCAGACAGAAACACTTAAGAATTCTCCCACAAGAGGGAGCAAGGAAAGTGGAGCAGGTGTAGGGAGAGAAAGACAGGAAACTCCAGGAATTAACACCACTGTCAAACAGAATACTCCAGCTCGAGGGAAACACCACAGACTGAAGGACGAGTCTGCTCCTTCAAATGTGAGAGCACCAATGAAAGATTGCAAAAAAAATACATAAAAAATCAAGCAGATGTGCCATCAAAAATAAAGATATTATGCTTCCAATAAGCTACAACATGGATGAACCTTGTGGCCATTACTAAGAGAAGGCATTTCCATGGGAAATGACAAAGACCGAAGGTTTCCACTTAAGTGAAGTACCTAGAGGGGTTAGATTAATAGAGTAGAATGGTGATTGCCAGGAACTGCAGCAGAGGAAGAGGGAATTTTTGTTTAATGTATACAGTTTCAGTTTTGCAAGATGAAAAAAAGTTCAAGAGATTGGTTGTACAAACTATGAATGTCCTTAACACTTTTTTTTTGTCCTTAACAGTTTTGAACTGGACACTTAAAATGGTTAAAATGGTAAATTTTACGTTACACATGTTTTACCACAATAAAGACCATTTCAGAACTACCCACGGATGGTAACCACAGAAGAGTCGGGGCTGATAGCTACACTGCAGGTGTTTCCCCCCGACTCCAATCTCACCCCAACAAGCCAGGGGTGAGGATTGTCTTCTGTGTTCAGGACTCCCCGCTTCTGTTCTTGGAGATGTCTCAGCTCCAGCCCCGCACGGCTTACCCTCAGACTCCCTGACTGACCCAGTGCTCCAGCCTCTGCTCCAAGGATCCAGTAAATCTAGGGTCACCCTCTTCTGTAGGAGACTGGGCGTTGAGTTCACATCCTCCCAAAGAGACCCCTGCAACCCCAGAGTGCAGGGGATCATTCCAGCTCCAGGCGGAGGGTGGAGAGACCTGTTTTCTAGATGAAAGTGTCTGTGCTGTGTCTGTGTGCACGTGTGTAAGGAAAGGTGGGGGAGATTAGATCAGTGCTGTGAGACTCTAGGACAATTTTACTCATGTTCAAATAATACTAGGGATTAATTACCCTTAAGTAGGGGTTATGATGTGGACACTGATTTTAGGCTCCTGTATTCTTCTGGCCCTTGGAATCTATGCGTTCGTCCTCTTCTGCAGATATTGGGGTAACTCTAAGGGACTTGAACACCCACAGATTTAGGTTTGTGTGGAGGACCAAATGCTTGCTGACTTATATTCAGTCCTCTTTGGGTTTACTACATCCAGTAACTGTGTGAAGCTCGTTCTATTACTTATCATGGGCAGCAATTTTTTTAAATGATGGTAAAATACACATAACATAACATTAACCAACTTAACCGTTTTAAGTGTACAGTCCAAAAATGTTAAGGATGTTTACATGATTGTGCACCCAGTCCCTGGAACACTTTCACCTGTGTCCCCATTGAACGATAACTCCCCAGTTCCCCCTTTACCTCAGCCCCTGGCAACCACCATTCTACATTTGTCTCCACAGCTTTGACTCTTTTCAGTACTTCACAGAAGTGGAATCATGCGATATTTGTATTTTTGTGACTGGCTTAAGTCACTCAGCATAATGTCCTCAAAGCACCTCCACACTGTAGCATGCATCAGAAGGTCCTGCCTTTTTAAGGCTTAGTGATATTCCACTGTGGGTATAGACCTCCTTGTGTTTATTCATTTCTTCCTGGGTGGATATTTGTGTTGCTTCCAACTTTCAACTTTCCAACTTGCCAGAAGAATCCTGCGGATAGAGGAGTCTGGCAGGCTACAGTCAATGGGGTCGCAAACAGTCGGATACGCTTTCAGATCCTATGGATAATGCTGCTATGACCCTGAGTGTACAGCTATCTCTTTGAGAATCTATTTTCATTTCTTTTGGGTGTACTTGCTGAAGTGGAATTGCTAGACTATTGCAAATTATTTTTAACTTTGGAGCAACTACCATACGTTATCCAGAACAGGTGTGCCATTTGACAGGCACAAGGGCTCATCAGCAGAATCTAAAGAAGAAGAAAACACGGGTCCAGAAAACTAAATGGCTTCCTCAAAGGCACAAGGTGTTGGCGGAACCAAGATTCTAACCAGAGCTGCCTGCCTCTTTGAGTGCTTGCTCTGAACCAAAATGCTAAACTTGGACTTTGGAGTAACAGCATGGAAGCCACCTGGCAGGTGACTTCTGTAACTGGGTTAGTCTAGCCTTTCAGGGCCCTGTAGTGAGGCATATTTCATGCCTCAAAGGGCAGGACACAGCGTCCTGCCATTTCTGACTCAGAATGTAGATGAGGCTTCTCGCCCTCCAGGTAGCGTTTTTTTTTTTTTGAATATAATTGCTTTACAATGTTGTGTTGGCTTCTGCTGTACAACAATGTGAATTAGCCATATATTTACATTTATCCCATCCCTCTTTAACCGCCCCCCTCCCTCCCTCCCGCATCCCACCCTCTAGGTCATCACAGAGCCCCCAGCTGAGCTCCCTGTGCTATACAGCAGCTTCCCACTAGCTGTCTATGTTACACACGGTCGTGTATATTTCAATGCTACGATTTCAATTTGTTCCCCACCCCTCCCTGCCCTGTGTCCACAAGTCCGTTTTCTACATTTGCTCCTCCATTCCTAACCTGTAAATAGATTCATCAATACTGTTTTTTTTTTTAAGATTCCATATATTTGCATTAATATCTACCAGGTCCTGTCACACAGAGTGAAGTAAATCAGAGACAGGCCACTCTGGTGTGTGTGGGGGGCATTGGGGGAGAATGGATACATGAATATGTATGGCTGAGTCCCTTTGCTTTTCACCTGAAACTATCACAACATTCTTAATCGGCTATACCCCAATACAAAATAAAAAGGGTTTTTTTGTTTTTTTTTTAAGAGAAAAGAAAAAAAGAGGTCACTCTGGTTTGCTGATTTGACTGAGCTGGGCTAGAGTCTGTCCCTCCTTACAAATTCCATTTCATTCTGCCCCAAAGCAGTTCCAATTTGATGTTAGTCTGCAAACAATGCAACAGAAAGCTTCCAAGTTTCAGGATCCTTGGTGAAGAAATGTGTGGAGTCTGAGTTCTCTGATCAGCAAGCCCCTTAAAAGACACTTCGTCCTGATCCAAGAAGGCAGGGAATAATGACAATAAAAACCTCCACTGAATTACACAGGACAGCAAGACAGAGACAGTAGGTACTTTGTGCAAAATCAGACCAGCTGAGAGGAGCAGGAGCTTGGATGTGAGCCAGCAGAGCAGGTGGATTTCAATTAAAAAATCATCATTTTTATCCACTCAGCTTTTACCGATTAAGCAGCTACTGCATGTGCCCGGGACTGTACTGGAATCTTTTGCTTCTGAAGAAGCAGAAAACTTTGCTTTCTAGGTTCTTTCACTGATCTAATAATTAATTTGACATGAGACAAATTAACAAATTTGATTTGTTATGTGTGAGAGTCCCATAGAACTCTTTCTGCTTAATTTATTTTTAAAATGGAGGATAGTTGCTTTACAATATTGTGCTGGTTTCTGCCATACAACAACTCAACTTAGTCATAATTATACATCCCTCCCCCTTGAGCTTCCCTCCCTTCCCCCAACCCACCCCTTTAGGTCATCACAGAGCACCAGGCTGAGCCCCCTGTGTTATACAGCGATTTCCCGTTAGCTCTGTGGTTTATACACAGAGGTGTATGTATGTCAGTGCGACTCTCAATTCGCCCCACCCTCTCCTTCCCCACGAGTCTGTTCTCTGCCTCTGCCCAGTGGGGCTCCCAGGCACAGAGGCCTTTCTGTCCCCCGTTTCTTGTAGGCAAGACTCCGGCCGTGATGACCTTCCATGCGTTCCAAAGGGCAGATTCGCGCAGTTGCTGATGGAGGGAGGAGCAGCCCCAGAACCACCTGAGATTAAAGGGTCCAGAGAAGGTCATCAAAACTGGGAGAGCCTACCACCAAAGACCGCAGATCCCCCGAGATGAGATTAAGGGAGTGCAAGCCCTGCTCACCCTGCAATCTTTTCAGGGACCTCACCTTGGACCCACAGTTGTAAAAGCCCTGATTAAATTCCCTGGGGTTGAACACATCACTCTTTCGAGGCCGAAGCCTGGTGTGTCTCCCTTTGCCTGGTAAATAAGAAAGCTCTCCTCTTCTACTCCCCCCACAATTGTCTTGGGGGTTGATTTGGCATCGGTGTACAGAGAGTCTCAGTCTTCGGTAACTGAGGGCAGTCCAGTGTGGAAACAGAGACCAGGAAACTGGCCAAAGGCTGCAGAGACCGGGAAGGACTGCCCCGTGTGAACGATTTACCTGCGTGTCCACGGAGCTCCTCCTCATGGGGCGGGGGACCCCCCCACACCCTTTCCTTCTGGGTGTGTGACTGCCTTGCTTCCGTCTTAACTGAACAAACTATGTGCCCACCTGCTTGTTGGGCTGAGTGTCTATAGTACACATTCTACCTGTTCTTGTTTTTACAGCTTTTGCCTTCTTGAGAAATGCATTTTTAAATGAGGGCAAAGGCTGGGGGAACCTTGTTTTGAGCCTCTAGCCCCTGGAGGACGAGCGGCTGCAGCTAGATTTCCTGCCATTCATCCAGGCCCTTCCGAGTCCAATTCCTGGGCAGAGAACGGGGCTCTGGCTTCAAACCACCGCTCACGGCTGACACTCTCTCCGAGATCATTGGTGCTGAAATCTGGGATTTCAAGGTAAACCTCAGGTCATCCTAAACTGTTGGCTGGAGACTTCTGAGTCTCTCTCTCTCTCCATGAGAACTTGCTCTCACTCTCTGTTTTGTTCTCTTTCCAAGACCCACAGGTTTCAGTCTAGATCCGCTCGGTGAAGGAGCCCAAGTTCTGGTTTTCCTCTTTCCTCTCTCCCTCTCTCTCGCTCAGCTAAACTACACCCCCAGCATGTCCGCCGCCTTCATCAGGGTCGCGAGCAAGGTGCTGGGAGCCGTAGGTCACCTCCCACCACCTCCAACAAATCGCTCCCTGCTACACCCACACTTTATCCCCCAGGCCCCACTGTCTTCTAACGTATTTCTCCCCGAGCAGCCAGCACAAACACTGCCTTTCTCTAATTTTGTTTTCCTGTGATTTCCTTTCCTACTTTACTCGAGAAGCAAGATTACTTTCTCCCCTAAACTTTATGTCCCCTTCAGTTTTACCCCAGACACCAGACAAACAGGGTGATAGACTTGGGGTGCTCCTGCTGTTTAATCTCCAACCATGCCCGGTGCCCACAAATCCCCTCTGGGAATCCTCCTGCCTCCAGGCTCTCAGGTCCTCCAGCAAGTCCCCCCTCACTCCGGGCAAGGGACAGCCTGCTGGGTGGGCCACGTTCCAGCAGACCTCATTGGTGCAAAAGATGTCTCCAAGGAAAGTCTTGGCAGTGCCTCATGGGAGAGACTGGTCCACCAGCGATGTCTGGTCAGGGATCAAAGGTAGAGCAGAGGACACTGAAAATCCCACCAAGCACAGGGTTTGAGGGAAATCCAGAAAACACTCTGAGCCACCATCAGGTGCCCCTTAGGAATGTTTCTGGCTTCCCTGGTAGCTCAAACAGCAAAGAATTTCTCTGAGAGGCAAAGACTCAAGTTCTATCCCTGGATCGGGAAGATCCCCTGGAGAAGGGAAAGGCAACCCGCTCCAGTATTCTCGCCTGGAGAATCCCCATGGAGAGAGCAGCCTGGTGGGCTACGGTCCATGGGGTTGCAGAGGGTCAGGCACGACTGCACGACTAACACTAACACTCCTACTAATACAAGGAATGTTTCTGGAACACAGGACTTTATTTCTAAGAGCGCGGTTCTTGGTTGCAGGTTGCTCAACATGGAGAATCCCCTTTCTAAGCCAGAGAGGCTGAGAAAAGGAAAACTAGGCTTTGCTGTAATATTGCCTGGCCTTTATTTAAGTTAGGGCATGAAAAAATTTGGTCTCTTGCTTATAATACTATCCTACAATTAGATCTACATTGCCAAAGTATGGGAACATGGATGGAGGTTAACTCCCCTACATTCTAAACGATCCCCTTCAATCTTCCTCCAAATCTCAGGGGGGAAATCAAGCTTTCCCCACTCCTGCAAGTTCCCTTACTCCTTCAGATTGTTCTGATCTGCCAAATGAAAACAATGGAATACACACACACAGACATATACACCCATAAACAAAACCCAAACAGTCAAAAACTAAATAAAGTACAAGAGATGGACCCGGCAAGCAAAGGGAACCAAAAATGACAGCCACCAGTGAAAAACAAAATTAACTACAGCACAAACTGGAAAATAAAACCAAATCAAGGTGCCAACTGGGGAATAAAGCAACGGAAACAAAACAAATATGGTGAGAAAAAGAAAGAAGAGGAAGAAGGAAGAAGCAAAATTAAGTAGAGGTAGACAAAGATTTATGTATATTAAGGAATAGGGACAACAGGAAAATAGCAGTAAGAAAAGCCAAAGAATAAATGTAGAAAAATAATAATAATAAAATTTAAAACTTTAAGAATTTAAAAGGAAAACCCCAAAGAACCACAGAACACCAACATAGAGGCAGAAGTATAAACAGGAAATAAAAAGTGTGATAAAAAAATTCTCCCTGCGGGGTAAAAAATTCTCAAAAACTTAAGTAGATTTAACAGTACTAATAACATCAACTACTACAGCAACAGAGTAGGGGGGAAAAAATCCAGAAGCAACTAGAGAACAAGTCAAAATATAAAAATAATAAATGTTTTCCTTGGATCTTAGCTGTCAGCGTCCTTTCCCTCCCTGGGAGTCTCCATGCACCTCGCCTCCCTGTGAGCCCTCCAACACTGCGCTGGTCTCTGGCCCTGCTGCGTGGGCAGCTCAGATTCTAATCTGGTCCTCTCCTGCCTGTTCTTGCCTCCAAGGTCCACAGCTGCCAGAGCTGGCATGGGTTCTTCTGCGGGAGTGCTCCGTGTCCTTTCATATATTCAGAGACACAGAGTCTGCCTCCTTGATCAAGTGGATTCAATCTGCAACTTGTGCAGCAGGTGGGAAGGTTCTGAGTTCTCTTCCTTAGCTGCACTGCCCCTGGGTATCAGCTGTAGCTTTGTCTCCACCTCTGCCTGTGAGTCGTCCACAGGGCTTTGTTCCTGAGGCTGCCCTGGAGGCATGGGTCTGCCCCAGGGAGGACGGGGTGAGGCGGGTACAGCTGCTGGGGTGGCAGGGCCTGGAGCACCAGGTGCTCAGCAGAACTGGCAGCTAGGGCCACAGGAAAGGGGCTTTTCTAGCCTCTGGCAGCTCTGCCTCAGTGGGGATACAGCATGGAGGTGGCACAGCTGCTCGGATCACTGGGACCCTGGCAATGCTGAGTACAAAGGGGCTGTTGTCACAGGAGATACCGTGCTATTAGGGCTTTTTCTAGCCTCTGGCAGCAGCTCTGCCCCAGTGAGGATCCAGCATGGAGGTGGAACAGCTGCTCGGATCGTGAGAACTCTGGGAGCTCCGAGTGTGCAGGGACCCCAGCTGTCTCAGCCGAGGGAGCTCTGGCCCTCTCAGGGTGTCATTCTCACCTCTGGCAGCTGCAGTCAGAGCGCCTCTGTGGCCGATCCTTCTCTATTGCTCCCGGCTCCCTCCCCCGTTAAGGCAGTAACAGGCCAGCCTGTCTCTGGGGCCTTCCACTGTCCACGGCTGACTTGTGGGGACAGAGAGGCCACAGCGATGGCTCCACCGCCTGTGAGTGACTCTGCAGGATCGCCCTGCCTCCACGGCTGCCCGAGTTTCCTGCACAGGCATTTCCTACTGCCACCTCCTCCCTCACGTCCCCTCGGGCTTCTCCCCCGCAGTCAATAGCTGAGCTCACCCCGAATCGCTCCACAATCCCTGCGCTCCAGCTCCCAGCCCTGCACCTTCCAGGAGACTTGCGTCCCTGCATCCCTCTCCCCGGGGAACATATGGCTGCGGCAAGGATTGTCTCAGTGATTCTCATTCCATTCAGACTCTCACATATCAGCTGCTTAACTCTCAGCCTCAAGTGCTTCTCCTCTGTCCCCTGAACAGTTTCCTCAGCCTCCAAGGGCACCCACGTAGGGACCAGACCCCTGCTTCAGTCCCCCCACCCTCCAAGGGTAGGTCCAGTCCTACTGACTCTCCTCTTTCCCCCCACTTCCTTCACCCTACCGAGTTTTGTGTGGTTCTATATAGTCTTCTCCAGTGGCTCCTGCCTGCTCTCAGCTGCCGTTCTGCAAGATCTCCTGTGTCTGAAGGTGTCTTCCTGATGTATCTCTGGAGAGAGATGAACTCCACACCCACCTGCTCCTCTGCCATCTCATTCCCCCTCATCTAATCAAACTAAGACCCCATTTCCCCAGAGGGACGATCCCTGTGGGACAGCATTTTCTCAGCCAGTCTGCCATTCTTATCTGGGCCAATTTGAGTACTATCTGGTCTAAGTTTTAGCTATAAAACTTTGACTAGAGAAAAGAAAGATGACATTTTATTATGGTGTGGCCACAAAATTCTCTGGACTCCAGAGAAAACTGGCTAAGATAAAACTTTTTGCAATTGGGGGAAACAAACAACAAAAACAACCTCTCTGAACAAAAACAAACGGACAAAAACCTGGTTCTTTTTATATCTGCAATTAGACAAAGCTAGCTTTTAAAATACTTTTTTTTTTCTTTCAGAATTGTGACACTGAGAGAACATGTCCTGCTAGAAGAACAAGACTTTCCCTGTGTCTAAGACCAGTGCTCTCAAGTATGTTACTCTTATTTAATCTAATAATCTCTAATTCCTGAGACTGAAGGGGCAAATGGAAAGGAAGTCTTCTAAACTTTTACTTATTAAAACTGTTGATTATAAACCAGTGAGTTTTATAATACCTGACTCATAACTAAATTTAGAAAATGAAGCTGTATTTTCAATGCATGTATAGACTTCATCACGTTTATCCATTTCTTTGAGGTTGGACATCTGGGTTGCTTCCAACTTTCAGCTATTGTGAATAATGCTGATATGAATATAGGTGTGCAAATATCTCCTTGAGATCCTATTTATAGTTCTTTTGGGTGACCACACAGCAGTGAAATTGCTGGATCATGCGGTAATTCCATTTTTAGATTTTCTAGAAACCCTTACATTCCTACTCACAGTGCTCAAGGGTTTGTCAGCAGCATTTGAGCAAGAAGGAAACATAGGTCCAGAGAAGTATATGACCTGTTCAAAGGCACAGTAGTGTTCAAGGAGCCAAGATTCTAATCAGTGTCCTGGCTCTCTGAATGCTTGCTCTGAACCAAAATGCTAAACTTGGACTTCAGAGTATCAGGGGTGGAAGCCCCCTGGTGGTGACTTGTGGTCACTGGGTCAGCCTAGCCCTGCAGAGCAGTGTAGTGAGGGGACATTTCACACCCCAAAGCAGCAGGAAACAGAGTCCTGTCATTCCTGATTCAGAGTAAAGGTTAGTCCCTCATCCCTCCAGGCAGTTAGTTGGGAGGCCACTCTGCTGTGATGCTTTGACTGAGCTGGGCTTGAGTCTGTCCCTCCCTACAAATTCCATCTCCTTCTGCCCCAAAGCAGAGTCCCTATTCCATGTCACTCTGCAGGCAACAAAACAGGAAGCTACCAGGTTTTAGAATCTTCATCATGGAAACATGTGGAGTCTGTGATTTTGATCACCAAGCCCCTTAGTCACTTCATCCCTATCTAGGATAGAAGGAAACAATCCTAATGACAGTTTTCCCAGTGGTATAGAGAAAAGCAGGTCAAAGATGGTATATAGCACGTGCAATAGCAACAAGCTAATAAATAGCAGAGCTGGATTTGAAATGGCAGAACTGGTTGATTTTGCTTAAAACCAAGAAATCAGGGTTCTTATCCAGTCAGATAATACCCGTTAAGCAGATACTGTGAACCAGGCACTATGCTGAAAGGTTTTGCTTCTGTAGAGGCAGAAATTTCTTTTTCTACACTCTTTGACTTGTCTAATAATTAAATTGACATAAGACAGGCAAACAGGCACTTCCCTGGTGGTTCAGTGGCCAAGACTCCATGCTCCCATTGCAGGGGGCCTGGGTTCGATCCCTGATTGGGGAACTAGACCCCGTATGCCGCAACTGAGTTCACCTGCCTCAACAAAAGATCTTGCGTGCTGCAACTAAGACCCAGTGCAGCCAAAAAAAGAAAAAAGACAGATTACGAGATTCAATTTGCTGCATAGGGGAGCCCCATAAAAGTTCTGAGACTCAAAGACATTCAAACAATTGAGGCTCATATCCTCCCCTGACCTAAGGAGAAGGGAGTTGTAGGGATCTGGGGCTTCAAATGGGAGGAAGAGAACCCACAGGAAGATGGAAAGAGAAAATACTTGGAAGATTCTTGAGAGTCCATTGGATGGCAAGGAGATCCAACCAGTCCATCCTAAAGGAAATCCACCCTGAATATTAATTGGAAGGACAGATGCTGGAGCTGAAGCTCCAATACTTTGGCCACCTGATGTGAAGAGCCAACTCACTGGAAAATACCCTGCTTCTGGGAAAGATTGAGGGCCGAAGGAGAGGGGTAAGATAGAGGATGAGATGGTTAGATGACAACTTCGACTCAATGAAAGTGAGTTTGAGCAAACTGTGGGAGACAGTGAAGGACAGAAGAGCCTCGTGTGCTGCAGTTCTTGGGGTCACAAAGAGTCGGACACAACTGAGTGGCTGAATGACAACAACAACAACAACAAAAAAAAACAAATGCTTGATAAACAAATGTTTGCCACTCCAGACAAATAATCCTTTTAGAAATAAAATGTAGTCTTTGGTAATAGCTCTCTTTCTGGTGTAGGTCCCTTAATCTACATTATTTTGAGCAGTTAAGGGAGAGGCAAGGAGCTTCTCCTGAGTCTGCTGGGTCTTCACTGCCTTCAGCTCAAAACAGTCAACCCGTCAAAGGGGCATATTTGAGAAGATGTATTCTGCTCCCACTAGAAAAGACCCTGATGCTGGGAAAGATTTAAGGCAGGAGGAGAAAGGTACAACAGAGGATGAGATGGTTGGATGGCATCACTGACTCGATGGACATGAGTTTGAGTAAGCTCTGAGAGTTGGTGATGGACAGGGAGGCCTGGCATGCTGCAGTCCCTGGGGTTGCAAAGAGTTGGACACGACTGAGCGACTGAACTGATTCTGCTCCCCATCACTTCTCTTTAAACACTCTTGCACATTAAGAGGCTTCTTTATGTTTGAAGAAACCTAGGCTCAGAGATGGATAACTTGCCCAGTGTGTCCTTTTACCACCTGCCCCTCATCACTCCAGTACTTCACGGACTTTAACTCCTAGGGTCTAGGATGGATAAGCAATCTGGATGACTCTGTGTCTTGTTTTCTCAGCAGATCATAGCCTCCTCAACTATGTCTAGGATGGTGCATCAGTGTGTTCGTCAGTTTGGTCAGAAGCTGGTCCACAGGCGAGGGGAAGACACCATAAAGGAATCTGACGGTCTCAAGATTCATCTGAGTGCCATAGAACTGGTGTTCTTGGGTGTGGGCAGAAACCTGGGAGCCGGCCTGTACATCGTGGTTGGTGCAGTGGCCAAGTACGTAGCTGGACCAGCGATTGTCATCTGCTTCTTGGTGGCCGGCCTGTCTTCTCTGCTGTCGAGGCTCTGCTATGTGGAGTTTGACGCCCGGGTACCACGCTCCTCTTCTGCGTATGTCTGCAGCTACGTCACGATGGGGCAGCTCTGGGCCTTCATCGTTGGCTGGAACATCATACTGTTATTTTTAATTGGTGAGGTGATGGGACCAGGCGACAGGTGTGGGGGAAAGGTGTGGGGGCTAAGGTCAGGAAACTGGGAGATGGGATTGTGGTCTTATTCATGGGCTCTTTGTTACCTGACTTGTTAGGGGAAGTGGGTAACAGTAGCTGGAAAACCCCACAACTTCATTCTATTCAGCTCTCCCCTGCTTTCCTTAAATAATTGGACTAAGAATAAGAAGGAAAGGAAATGGCATGGGTGGGAGGGAGGCGTGTCCCACAGGCTCATCACCTCATTATATTGGACTCTTTGCTCAGCTGTTGCCTGTGAGTGATTTTTTTGGGGGGGAGGGTTGCCACTTGATATTTTATACCTCATCTTTTATCCCTCCTTATCCAACTTCCCTGTTTTCTTTCCTTGTGAAACACTGATCTCCTAATGTATTAAATAGTGGACCTATTTTGTGAGTCATCACAGTCTGCTCTCACCACCCCATGGAAAAAAATCTTTGAGATTATGTTTTGCCTATTTTTTCCTCCAAAATACATCCATTGGCACTTACTAGGTGTTCAGTTTTGTCTGTGAATGTTTGTTCTTCTGCTGCTGCAGCCACTGCGTGTACAGCCAGGGCCTGGATGTACGCCTTTGACAGCCTCATTGGGGACCTCATCTCTCAGGCATTGGAGAGAACTGTCCCTCTGCATATGCCCTACTTCCTGGCCATTTATGCAGACATTTTCGCACTGGGCCTGGTGCTGCTGCTTGCAGGTGAGTCAGGGGTCAGATATAAGATGGGATGAGAGGACTCCCCTGGTGGTCCAGTGGTTAAGAATCCGCCTTGCAATGTGGGGACACAGGTTCAATCCCTGGTCAGGGAGCTAAGACCCCATGTGCCACAGAACAACTATGCCCAAGTCCTTAGCCCGCACACTACAACTAGAGAATCTGTGTGTGTGTCTGTGTGTGTGTGTGTAGTTGCTCAGTCACATCCGACCCTTTGGACTATAGTCCAATAGACTCCTTTGTCTGTGGGATTATCCAGGCAAGAACACTGGAGTGGGTTGCGATTTCCTTCTCCAGGGGATCTTCCTGACCCAGGAAGTGAATCCACATCTCCTGCATTTCCTGCGTTGCAGGCGGATTCTTTATCCACTGATTCCCAAACTTCGATGTTTGTCTCACAACAAAAGATCCCACAGCTAAGACCCAACTCAGCCAAATTACTAACTAAATAAAATACTTTTTAAAAAAAGATGGACTGAGTAGGGTATGGAGGGGGAGCTGAGGTTGGGAAAGACTTGGGGGTGGGGACTAGGACTGGAAAGGACTGTCTGTGCTATGAGAGACATGAAGGCAAGACCTGGACGGTTGTTTCCCACTCTTGGCCCTCTTGACAATGTGAGCCGGTTCATTCCTTGGTAGGAGGGGCTGGTCTGTGCATTTCAGGATGCTTTAAAAAATCATTGTTGGATGCTTAGTGGTCCCTGGCCTTTGCTCACTAGATACCAGTGAAACCCACTCCCCAAATTCTGACAACTGAATGTCTCCAGACCATGCCAAATATTGGGGGAATAAAATTTACTCCCAGGTGAGAATCATTTTCTTCAGTTCCGTTCAGTTCAGTTGCTCAGTTGTGTCCAACTCTTTGCAACTCCAGGGACTGGAGCACACCAGGGCTCCCTGTCCATCACCAACTCCCAGAGCTTACTCAAACTCATGTCCTTTGAGTCGGTGATGCCATCCAACCATCTCATCCTCTGTTGTCCATTTCTCCTCCTGCCTTCAATCTTTCCCAGCATCACGGTCTTTTCAAATGAGTCAGCTCTTCGCATCAAGTGGCCAAAGTATTGGAGCTTCAGCTTCAGCATCAGTCCTTCCAATGAATATTTAGGACTGATTTCCTTTAGGATGGACTGATTGGATCTCCTTGCAGTCCAAGGGACTCTCAAGAGTCTTCTCCAACACCATAGTTCAAAAGCATCAACTCTTCGGTGCTCAGCTTTCTTTATAGTCCAACTCTCATATCCATACATGACCACTGGAAAAACCATAGCTTTGTCTAGATGGACCTTTGTTGGCAAAGTAATGTCTCTGCTTTTTAATATGCTGTCTAGGTTGGTCATAACTTTCCTTCCACTGAGTAAACGTCTTTTAATTTCATGGCTGCAGTCACCATCTGCAGTGATTTTGGAGCCCAAAAGCATAAAGTCAGCCACTCTTTCCACTGTTTCCCCATCTATTTGCCATGAAGTGATGGGACCAGATGCCATGATCTTAGTTTTCTGAATGTTGAGCTTTAAGCCAACTTTTTCACTCTCCTCTTTCACTTTCATCAAGAAACTCTTTAGTTCTTCTTCACTTTCTGCCATAAGTGTGGTGTCATCTGCATATCTGAGGTTATTGATATTTCTCCCGGCAATCTTGATTTCAGCTTGTGCTTCCTCCAGCCCAGTGTTTCTCATGATGTACTCTGCATATAAGTTAAATAAGCAGGGTGACAGTATACAGCCTTGACGTACTCCTTTTCCTATTTGGAACCAGTCTCTTGTTCCATGTCCAGTTCTCACTGTTGCTTCCTGACTTGCATACAGGTTTCTCAAGAGGCAAGTCAAGTGGTCTGGTATTCCCATCTCTTTCAGAATTTTCCACAGTTTATTGTCATCCACACAAAGGGTTTGGCATAGTCAATAAAGCAGAAATAGATATATTTCTGGAACTCTCTTGCTTTTTCAATGATCCAGTGGATGTTGGCAATTTGATCTCTTGTTCCTCTGCCTTTTCACAATACAGCTTGAACATCTGGAAGTTCATGGTTCATGTATTGTTGAAGCCTGGCTTGGAGACTTTTGAGCATTACTATACTAGCATGTGAGATGAGTGCAATTGTGTGGTAGTTTGAATATTCTTTGGCATTGCCTTTCTTTGGGATTGGAGTGAAAACTGACCTTTTCCAACCCTGTGGAAAACTGCTGAGTTTTTCAAATTTGCCAGCATATTGAGTGCGGACTTTCACAGCATCATCTTTCAGGATTTGGAATAGCTCAACTGGAATTCCATCACCTCCACTAGCTTTGTTCGTAATGATGCTTCCTAAGGCCCACTTGACTTCACATTCCAGGATGTCTGGCTCTAGGTGAGTCATCGTACCATCATGATTATCTGGGTCATGAAGGTCTTTTTTGTATAGTTCTTCTGTGTATTCTTGGCACATCTTCTTAATATTTTCTGCTTCTGTCAGGTCTATACCATTTCTGTCCTTTATTGAGCCCATCTTATCTCTAATTTTCTTGGAGAGATCTCTAGTCTTTCCCATTCTATCGTTTTTTCTCTATTTCTTTGCATTGATCACTGAGGAAGACTTTCTTATCTCTCCTTGCTGTTCTTTGGAACTCTGCATTCAAATGGGTATATCTTTCCTTTTCTCCTTTGCTTTTTGCTTCTCTTTTTTTCACAGCTATTTGTAAGGCCTCTTCAGACAGCCATTTTGCTTTTTTGCATTTCTTTTTCTTGGGGAGACATATTTCCTTCTTTTTTTATTATTATTTATTTATTTTTACTTTACAATATTGTATTGGTTTTGCCATACATCAACATGCATCTGCAATGGGTGTACACGTGTTCCCCATCCCGAACCCCTCTCCCACCTCCGTCCCCATACCATCCCTCTGGGTCATCCCAGTGCACCAGCCCCAAGCTTCTTGTATCCTGCTTCGAACCTAGACTGGCGATTCATTTCTTATATGATATTATACATGTTTTAATGTCCTTATCCCAAATCATCCCCCCCGCAACAGAGTCCAAAAGACTGTTCTATACATCTGTGTCTCTTTTGCTGTCTCGTATACAGGGTTGTCATTACCATCCTTCTAAATTCCATATATATGCGTTAGTATACTGTACTGGTGTTTTTCTTTCTGGCTTACTTCACTCTGTATAATAGGCTCCAGTTTCATCCACCTCATTAGAACTGATTCAAATGTATTCTTTTTAATGGCTGAGTAATACTCCATTGTGTATATGTACCACAGCTTTCTTATCCATTCATCTGCTGATGGACATCTATTTTGCTTCCATGTCCTGGCTATTATAAACAGTGCTGCAATGAACATTGGGGTACACGTGTTCTTTTCAATTCTGGTTTCCTCAGTGTGTATGTCCAGCAGTGGGATTCCTGGGTCGTATGGCAGTTCTATTTCCAGTTTTTTAAGGAATCTCCACACTGTTCTCCATAATGGCTGTACTAGTTTGCATTCCCACCAACAGTGTACGAGGGTTCCCTTTTCTCCACATCCTCTCCAGCATTTATTGCTTGTAGACTTTTGGATCGCAGCCATTCTGACTGGTGTGAAATGGTACCTCATTGTGGTTTGGATTTGCATTTCTCTGATAATGAGTGATGTTGAGCATCTTTTCATGTGTTTGTTAGCCATCTGTGTGTCTTCTTTGGAGAAATTTCTATTTAGTTCTTTGACCCATTTTTTGATTGGGTCGTTTATTTTTCTGGAATTGAGCTGTAGGAGTTGCTTGTATATTTTTGAGATTAGTTGTTTGTCAGTTGCTTCATTTGCTATTATTTTCTCCCATTCTGAAGGCTGTCTTTTCACCTTGCTTATAGTTTCTTTTGTTGTGCAGAAGCTTTTAATTTTAATTAGATCCCATTGTTTATTTTTGCTTTTATTTCCAATATTCTGGGAGGTGGGTCATAGAGGATCCTGCTGTGATGTGTGTTGGAGAGTGTTTTGCCTATGTTCTCCTCCAAGAGTTTTATAGTTTCTGGTCTTACTTTTAGATCTTTAATCCATTTTTGAGTTTATTTTTGTGTGTGGTGTTAGAAAGTGCTCTAGTTTCATTCTTTTACAAGTGGTTGACCAGTTTTCCCAGCACCACTTGTTAAAGAGATTGTCTTTAATCCATTGGATATTCTTGCCTCTTTTGTCAAAGATATGGTGTCCATAGGTGTGTGGGTTTATCTCTGGGCTTTCTATTTTGTTCCATTGATCTATATTTCTGTCTTTGTGCCAGTACCATACTGTCTTGATGACTGTGGCTTTGTAGTAGAGCCTGAAGTCAGGCAGGGTGATTCCTCCAGTTCCATTCTTCTTTCTCAAGATTGCTTTGGCTATTCAAGGGCTTTTGTATTTCCATACAAATTTTGAAATTATTTGTTCTAGCTCTGTGAAAAATACCGTTAGTAGCTTGATAGGGATTGCATTGAATTTATAGATTGCTTTGGGTAGTGTCCTCATTTTCACTATATTGATTCTTCCAATCCATGAGCATGGTATATTTCTCCATCTATTTGTGTCCTCTTTGATTTCTTTCATCAGTGTTTTATAGTTTTCTATATATAGGTCTTTAGTTTCTTTAGGCAGACTTATTCCTAAGTATTTTATTCTTTTTGTTGCAATGGTGAATGGAATTGTTTCCTTAATTTCTCTTTCTATTTTCTCATTATTAGTGTATAGGAATGCAAGGGATTTCTGTGTGTTGATTTTATATCCTGCAACTTTACTATATTCATTGATTAGCTCTAGTAATTTTCTGGTGGAGTCTTTATGGTTTTCTATGTAGAGGATCATGTCATCTGCAAACAGTGAGAGTTTTACTTCTTCTTTTCCAATTTGGATTCCTTTTATTTCTTTTTCTGCTCTGATTGCTGTGACCAAAACTTGCAAAAGTATGTTGAGTACTAGTGGTTGAGAGTGGGCACCCTTGTCTTGTTCCTGACTTTAGGGGAAATGCTTACAATTTTTCCCCATTGAGGATAATGTTTGCTGTGGGTTTGTCATATACAGCTTTTATTATGTTGAGGTATGTTCCTTCTATTCCTGCTTTCTGGAGAGGTTTTATCATAAACGGATATTGAATTTTGTCAAAGGCTTTCTCTGCATCTATTAAGATAATCATATGGCTTTTATTTTTCAATTTGTTAATGTGGTGTATCACATTGATTGATTTGCAGATATTGAAGAATCCTTTCACCCCTGGGATAAAGCCCACTTGGTCATGGTGTATAATATCTTTAACGTGTTGTTGGATTCTGATTGCTAGAATTTTATTAAGGATTTTTGCATCTATGTTCATCAGTGATATTGGCCTGTAGTTTTCTTTTTTTGTGGCATCTTTGTCAGGTTTTGGTATTAGGGTGATGGTGGCCTCATAGAATGAGTTTGGAAGTTTACCTTCCTCTGCAATTTTCTGGAAGAGTTTGAGTAGGATAGGTATTAGCTCTTCTCTAAATTTTTGGTAGAATTCAGCTGTGAAGCCGTCTGGACCTGGGTTTTTATTTGCTGGAAGATTTCTGATTACAGTTTCAATTTCCGTGCTTGTGATGGGTCTGTTAAGATTTTCTATTTCTTCCTGGTTCAGTTTTGGAAAGTTGTACTTTCTAAGAATTTGTCCATTTCTTCCACGTTGTCCATTTTATTGGCATATAATTGCTGATAGTAGTCTCTTATGATTCTTTGTATTTCTGTGTTGTCTGTTGTGATCTCTTCATTTTCATTTCTAATTTTATTGATTTGATTTTTCTCCCTTTGTTTCTTGATGAATCTGGCTACTGGTTTGTCAATTTTATTTATCCTTTCAAAGAACCAGCTTTTGGTTTTGTTGATTTTTGCTATGGTCTCCTTTGTTTCTTTTGCATTTATTTCTGCCCTAATTTTTAAGATTTCTTTCCTTCTACTAACCCTGGGGTCCTTGATTTCTTCCTTTTCTAGTTGCTTTAGGTGTAGAGTTAGGTTATTTATTTGACTTTTTTCTTGTTTCTTGAGGTATGCCTGTATTGCTATGAACTTTCCCCTTAGCACTGCTTTTACAGTGTCCCACAGGTTGTGGGTTGTTGTGTTTTCATTTTCATTCATTTCTATGCATATTTTGATTTATTTTTTGATTTCTTCTGTGATTTGTTGGTTATTCAGCAGCATGTTTTTCAGCCTCCATATGTTGGAATTTTAATAGTTTTTCTCCTGTAACTGAGATCTAATCTTACTGCATTGTGGTCAGAAAAGATGCTTGGAATGATTTCAGTTTTTTTGAATTTACCAAGGCTAGATTTATGGCCCAGGATGTGATCTATCCTGGAGAAGTTTCCATGTGCGCTTGAGAAAAAGGTGAAATTCATTGTTTTGGGGTGAAAGGTCCAAAGATATCCATTGAGTCTAACTGGTCTATTATATCATTTAAAGTTTGTGTTTCTTTGTTAATTTACTGTTTAGTTGATCTATCCATAGGTGTGAGTGGGGTATTAAAGTCTCCCACTATTATTGTGTTATTGTTAATTTCTCCTTTCATACTTGTTAGCATTTGTCTTACACATTGTGGTGCTCCTATGTTGGGTGCATATATATTTATAATTGTTATATCTTCTTCTTGGATTAGTCCTTTGATCATTAGGTAATGTCCTTCTTTGTCTCTTTTCACAGCCTTTGTTTTAAAGTCTATTTTATCTGGTATGAGTATTGCTACTCCTGCTTTCTTTTGATCTCTATTTGCATGGAATATCTTTTTCCAGCCCTTCACTTTCAGTCTGTATGTGTCCCCTGTTTTGAGGTGGGTCTCTTGTAGACAACATATGTAGGGGTCTTGTTTTTGCATCCATTCAGCCAGTCTTTGTCTTTTGGTTGGGGCATTCAACCCATTTACGTTTAAGGTAATTACTGATAAGTATGATCCAGTTGCCATTTACTTTATTGTTTTGGGTTCGAGTTTATACACCATTTTTGTGTTTCCTGTCTAGAGAATATCCTTTAGCATTTGTTAGAGAGCTGGTTTGGTGGTGCTGAATTCTCTCAGCTTTTGCTGGTCTGTAAAGCTTTTGATTTCTCCTTCATATTTGAATGAGATCCTTGCTGGGTACAGTAATCTGGGCTGTAGGTTATTTTCTTTCATCACTTTAAGTATGTCTTGTCATTCCCTCCTGGCCTGAAGAGTTTCTATTGAAAGGTCAGCTGTTATCCTTATGGGAATCCCCTTGCGTGTTATTTGTTGTTTTTCCCTTGCTGCTTTTAATATTTGTTCTTTGTGTTTGATCTTTGTTAATTTGATTAATATGTGTCTTGGGGTGTTTTGCCTTGGGCTTATCCTGTTTGGGACTCTCTGGGTTTCTTGGACTTCGATGATTATTTCCTTCCCCATTTTAGGGAAGTTTTCAACTATTATCTCCTTAAGTATTTTCTCATGGTCTTTCCTTTTGTCTTCTTCTGGGACTCCCATGACTCGAATGTTGTAGCATTTAATGTTGTCCTTGAGGTCTCTGAGATTGCCCTCATTTCTTTTAATTCATTTTTTTTCCTCTCTGATTCATTTATTTCTACCATTCTATCTTCTATTTCACTAATCCTATCTTCTGCCTCCATTATTCTACTATTTGTTGCCTCCAGAGTGTTTTTGATCTCATTTATTCCATTATTCATTATATATTGACTCTTTTTTATTTCTTCTAGGTCCTTGTTAAACCTTTCTTGCATCTTCTCAATCCTTGCCTCCAGGCTATTTATCTGTGATTCCATTTTTATTTCAAGATTTTGGATCATTTTCACTATCATTATTCAGAATTCTTTATCAGGTAGATTCCCTATCTCTTCCTCTTGTTTGGTTTGGTGAGCATTTATCCTGTTCCTTTACCTGCTAGGTATTCCTCTGTCTCTTCATATTGTTTATATTGCTGAGTTTGGGGTAGCCTTTCTGTATTCTGGCAGTTTGTGGAGTTCTCTTTATTATGGAGTTTCCTCGCTGTGGGTGGGGTTGTATAGGTGGCTTGTCAAGGTTTCTTGGTTAGGGAAGCTTGTGTTGGTGTTCTGGTGGATGGAGCTGGATTTCTTCTCTCTGGAGTGCAATGAAGTGTCTAGTAATGAGTTATGAGATGTCAATGGATTTGGGGTAACTTTGGGCAGCCTGTATATTGAAGCTCAGGGCTGTGTTCCTGTGTTGCTGGAGAATTTGCGTGGTATGTCTTGCTCTGGAACCTGTTGGCCCTTGGGTGGTGCTTGGTTTCAATGTAGGTATAGAGGCGTTTGATGAGCTCCTATTGCTTAATGTTCCCTGGAGTCAGGTGTTCTATGATCTTAGGATTTGGACTTAAGCCTCCTGCCTCTGGTTTTCAGTCTTATGTTTACAGTAGTCTCAAGACTTCTCCTTCTATACAGCACCATTGATAAAACATCTAGGTTAAAGATGAAAAGTTTCTCCACAGTGAGGGACACCCAGAGAGGTTCACAGAGTTACATGGAAAAGAGAAGAGGGAGGAGGGAGTTAGAGGTGACCCGAATGAGATGAGGTAAAATCAAAAGAAGAGAGAGCAAGCTAGCCAGTAATCACTTCCTTATGTGCGCTCCACAGTCTGGACCACTCAAAGATGTTCATGGAGTTATACAGAGAAGAGAAGAGGGAGAAAGGAGACAGAGGTGGCCAGGAGGATAAAAGGGGGGAATGAAAAGGAGAGAGACAGATCCAGCCAGGAATCAGATCCCTAAGTGTCCTCCACTGTCTGGAATACACAGAGATTCAGAGAGTTGGGTAGGGAAGAGAAGGGGGAGGGAGGAGACAGAGGTGACCTAGTGGAGAGAAAGGAGAGTCCAAAGAGGGAGACAGCAGTCAAGCCAGTAATCTCGCTCCCAAGTAAAAATAGGTACTGAAGATTGGGTTCTTAAAGGTACAAAATTGATAACAAATACCAAAAAGCAAAGATTAAAATTCTAGAGTAGAGGTTGGATTTTCAAAAATACAATATTAAAGAAAAGAAGAAGAAGAAAAAAAAAACAAAGTCACAAAAGTTATTAAAATATATATATATATGAAGTTCGCTTTAAAAAATAGTCTTTTTTTTTAAGTAATAGTAGGTTATAAAAATGAAAATTAAAGGAGTAATAGAGGACTTAAAATTTTTAAAAAGTTTAAAAAAAAGAAGAAAAGAAAAAGAAAAGAATGATCATAAAAATATATCTAGAACTTTGTCTGGTGTTGTTGTGGGCAGTGTGGGGTCAGTTCACTTTCGGATAGTTTCTTGGTCTGGCTTATATTTCTCAAGATCTGTAGGCCGCTCCCTATGTAGTTAGCACTAACTACAGGGTTTTAATCTATTGCACCTGTCACTTCCAAGGCAGTTCCCTCGGTTTTAGCTTCTGTTTGCTGGTCTCTTCAGTGCCTGATTTCCGCCCTGATACAAAGGGGCGGTGGTGGACACTTTTTAGGCTCACTTGTTCAGTCGCGCTGTGGGAGGGAGGGACGCTGCAAACAAATAACACTGGCGTGTGCTCGTAGTGTCTCAACCAAACTGCGCCTGCTCCCGCTCACAGCAGGTGCACCCTCCCTGCCCACACAGCTCAGGCTCTAGGTTGCTCCTCCAGGAACCGCCCGAGGCCGGCCCTGGGCTGCATGCACCTCCCAGGTCTAAGCCGCTCTGGTTCAGGCACTCAGGTAGTCCTCAGAGGCTCAGACTCCATTGGGCCTGCGTTTTGTGCCCTTCCCAGCTCCGAGCAGCTCGGATGATGAGGTGTTTGGCAAGCGCAATCACTGCAACTTACCGCCTCTCCCGTCCCTGCCACTTGGTTTTCTGGGTGTACAACCGGCCCACCTTCTCAGGCGGATGACTGTCCAGAACCCCAAGAGGTCTAGTAAGCAAAGAAGCCTGCTTGCAGTTTGGTAGATAATGTCTCTCTGGGGCTGAGATTGCCCCCTTCCGGCTCTGGCCGCCTGTCACCGGAGGGGGATGGTCTGCAGCCGGCTAGTTCTGTTCCACCCTTTGTTCTGTGCAAGGGCCTGGCAGTGTCTTAGGGCTTTTCACATGGTAGCTATCCCACAGTCTGGTTTGCTAGCCCAAATTAGTTCGCTCTGACTACCCTCGGGGACATTCAGGCCCGATCCTTACTCTAAGCAATGCAGCCCGCACCTCCCTGCCCAGCCCCCACTTGCTAGTGGTGGGCGCAGGCGTCTGCACTGCTTCTCCGCTGGCGGAGTTACTGCTGGGCTTGTAATCTGTGGGTTTTAATTGTTTACTTATTTTTCCTCCCTATTATGTTGCCCTCTGTGCTTCCAAGGCTCGGCACAGACTCGGCAGTGAGAGTGTTTCCTGGTGTTTGGAAACTTCTCTCTTTTTAAGACTCCCTTCCTGGGATGGAGTTCCATCCCTACCTCTTTTGTCTCTCTCTCTTTTTTTTTTTTTTTTTTGTCTTTTATATTTTTCCTACCTCCTTTCGAAGACAATGGGCTGCTTTTCGGGGTGCCTGATGTCCTCTGCCAGCAATCAGAAGTTGTTTTGTAGATTTTACTCAACGTTTAAATGTTCTTTTGATGAATTTGTGGGCGAGAAAGTGGTCGCCCTGTCCTATTCCTCCACCATCTTAGGACAGCCCCCATATTTCTTTCTTGATACTGAGACCAAAGATTTTTTTTTTTTTAATTTCAGGGGAAATTCACATAGCATAAATTTATCATTTTGTTATTTCCCCCCAGCTTTACTGAGATATAAATGATATACAGCACAATAAGTTTCAAGTGTACAATGTTGTGTTTTTGGCTGTTCTAGGTCTTCGTTGTTGCTCACAGGTTTTCTCTAGTTGCAGAGAGCATGGGTTATTCTTTGTTGCGATACACAGGCTTCTCATTTTGGCAGCTTCTCATGTTGCAGAGCATGGGCTCTAGAGCTGTGGATCAGTAGTTACAACACATGGGCTTAGTTGTTTTGTGGCACGTGGAATTTCACTGGACCAGGGACGGAACCTGTGTCCCCTACATTGGCTGGCAGACTCCCAACCCCTGGACCACCAGGGAAATCCCACAGTGATGACGTGATAGACCTGCCTATGTGAGATGATCGCCACAATAAGAAATGGGCTATTAGGGCCTCCATGGTGGTCCAGTGGCCAAGACTCCTTGCTCCCAGTGCAGGGGACCAAGGTTCCACCTCTGGTCAGGGAACTAAGATCCCACTTGACACAACTGAGAGTTCACAAGCCACAACTAAAGATTCTGTTATGCCGCAGCAAAGACTCAGCACAGCCAAATATAAATAAAATGAATACTTTAAAAAATCATAAGAAAAAAATTAACTATCTTAAAAGGGACAATTCGGAGCACTAGTACATTCACAATGTTGTTCAGCCATCATCTGCATCGAGTTTCAAACATGTTCATCTCCCTTGAAAGACACCCTGTATCCACTGAGTAGTCATGGTCCATCCACCCCACCCCCACAACTGCCAGCCCCTGAGGCTACTCTCTGTCTCTATGGACTTAGTTACTGTGCATGTTTCATACTCCATCTCTCCTACAGTACTACTCGCTCTAGGAGTTCCTGAGTCAGCCCGGGTTTACAGAGTGTTCACGGGCATCAACATTTTGGTTCTCAGCTTCACCATCGTCTCTGGCTTCATTAAGGGAGACCTGCCAACTGGAAGCTTACAAATCGGGACTACACATTGACCACAGCTGTATTCACGTATAGGTTAGGAGCATACCCTTGGTCATATTAATGTGTGTGTGTGTGTGTGTGTGTGTGTGTGTGTGTGTGTGTGTAAGGGAGTCAGAGCTGAGAATTTGGCAGGGACTAAAGAGACCAAGGCTGGTGGATCCGGATGGTGGGTTTCCTGGAGTACAGAGCTTGTGGTATTGAGGGAAGAGTCCAGAAATGATGGCTTAACCCACCTTACCCATATTCTTTCTTGCTTCTTCTCCCGCCACAGCTTGGGCCCTCCAGGTGCTGGAGGATTTGTGCCTTTTGACTTTGAGGGGGTTGTCCAAGGAGCAGCTACGTGTTTCTATGCATTTGTCGGTTTTGCTGCCATTACCACTACAGGTAAGGTGGTAACCGTGTGTCCCATCAGGGTTTGGACAGAGTTTGAGCTGCCGTTGGGCATAGAGGTTGGGAGAAGGTTAGCCTGCTTTTGGAAGCCCAAGAGAGAAGGCAATTCTGTGTTTTCACCCCATGGTATTTTCGTGACCTGCTGCTTCTACCCCTTTTGCAGAGAGAGGAGACCTAAAGCCTCAGCGCTCCATCTCCCTCTTCTCACTCCTCATGTGCTTTTTGGCATATTTTGCTGTCTCAGCAGCACTCACCCTCACGGTGCCCTACTACCAGATTCATCACTACAGCCCCTTGCCCGAGGCTTTTCTCCACGTTGGCTGGGGCCCTGCCAGACATGTCGTGGCTGTTGGTGTCCTCTGTGCTCTTATGTCCAGGTCAGTGTCACGGGTTTCTCCCCATCTACTGTCAGATGCTCATGCACCCCAGCCCCTGGGACTGAGAGACAAGAGGGAAAGACATCTTGCTCCAAACTAGGGAGCGCATGCCCTGGTCTCCCCTGCTTCTCCACATCCTCACACGTGTCTCCACTTTCTCTCCCAGCCTCCTGGGTGACATGTTCCCCATGTCTCGGTTAATCTGTACAATGGCAGAGGATGGGCTCCTTTTCCGGACACTTGCCAAGGTCTGTGGTCACAAAGAAATCCCTGTCATGGCCATCATGTCTTCTGGAAGCCTTGCAGGTGAATAAAGAAAACTCAATTCTTCTTTGATCCATTTCCCTTAAGTGCAGTTCCCGTGGTTTCTTAATCCCAACCCTGCCGTTTTTGCTCCCCCATTCTAGGGATCATGGCATTACTCTGAGTTCAGCGACATTGCAAACCTCATGGCAGTTGCGTCTCTGCTCGCTTACTCCATGGTGTCTTTCTCGGTCCTTGTTCTCAGGTGAGACCCCACTACACCTTGATCGGGGGGCTTGGGGTCATGGGGATGATGGGGAGGTCATCCTGGTCTGTGTCATACTGCCTTCTGATTGTTCAAGAGAAGAAAGAAGTGGAATAGACAATCTTATGTTGTGTGAATAGTGGCTGATGTTAATATTGCCTTTAAACCTCTAATTCAGGTACCAGCCAGACCAGAATTTAAGTAAGAATGAGAAAATGGAAGAAGAAACTGAGATGGAACCTGTAGTTGAAGGAAGTCTTTTGGAATCTGAACCTGAAGCAGGAATCTCAAACATTCTAAAGAGTCTGTGGTTCCCTACCAGCACCATCCCCACGTGGAAATCTGGCCAGATTGTCTCTGGATGTGCCTTCCTGCTTGGTGAGCAGTGGGGTTTCCCTTTATTCATGTTCTGAAATTAACAGGATGGAGTGAGAGTGTGTATTTTGTCAGTTGAGGAGTCTGGGGGATATCATGGCCCTTCCTGATGTTGGTGGTTTCAGGAAGGGGTGTGACCCGAGGTCCTGACATCTGTCTTCCTGGTCCAGCCTGTTCTCCTCCTCCTTGACCCTTGCAGTTCTCCTGCTGACCATCCTGAGCCGGATCCTGGCCCAGTGGCCCACCCAGGTGTTCTCTGGAGACCCCGGGCTCACAACAGTGGCTGTGCTGCTGCTGCTCATCACTGGGGTCATGGTCATCATCTGGAGGCAGCCCCAGAGCCCCAGTCCTCTTACGTTCAGGGTATGTGACCTATGTGTTCAAACTGTCCACCTTTCGTGAAGCAGGTCTGCATGCTTTGAGGTCTAAACATCCTTTGCTGGACCAGAGAAGAAGAGGAGTTGCTGAAACCTATGGACTCTTCCCTGATCCACACTCAGTGCTTTACAAACCAGGCTCAATAGGCACTGAGCACACAGCCTGAATTGGACTGAACTTGTCCCGCGCACGTTGCATAGGGTCTCCTTTTCAGACGTCTAGGGTGCGTTCAGGGATGAACTGACTCTGCCCACAGGTCCCTGCTCTGCCTGTCCTCCCACTGGTGAGCATCTTTCTGAACATTTACCTGATGATGCAGATGACCTCTGGGACCTGGGCCCTCTTTGGCGTCTGGAATGTGATTGGTGAGTGACTTTCTGGGGTGAAGAGGCTTCTTGAGTGACTGAACCCAATTCTCTTCTAACCACCTCCCCCCTATACTGTGTCAGATGCCATAATAGGAGGCTTACTAGGCATTCATAAATGAGGAGAGCCCCTGTTTTTCTTCTGTCTCATTTCCCTACTAGGATTTGCCATATGCTTTGGATATGGGATCCGACACAGTTGAAGGAGAACACAGCCACAGCCACAGCCACCGACCTCCATCTCCCAGACTCCGGACTAAAACACCCCTAATGATGAAGCATCTTAGCCACAGGAAATAGATGCTGTGTGGACCCCCTCCATATACTGGAGGTATCTGCTGGTTCAAGGTGCACTTTGAGCCTCTATGGACCGTGAAAATGGAAAGCATTTAGTGCCCTATATTTATTGCCAGTGGATGCAATGACTTTGCTATTGTATAATTTTTAAGTAAACGTTTTAAAGCTTAATATGCATACAGAAAATTGCATGATTCATAGGTGTGTAGTAAGATTAATCTTCACAAAGAAAGTACTATGATGTTACTGACAACTAGAGGAAGAAATAAAATATTAGCATAGGCTTCATTGCATGACAGCATGTGGAAGCTTCTGGTTCAGGGATCCAACTGCATTTTCAGGTGGATTATTTACCCCTGGACTCAGCAGGAAAGTTTATAGTCAGACTTTAAATATGACTTGCGAAGTCTCTTTTAATATGTAGTTGTGATTTCACTCTGATGAAAGTGTTTCCAAAAGTGTTACCTCTTCAAGATCTATAGAGAGGGCTTTCTAAAATTGAATTAAAATTAATTAGGTAAACAGATGTTGTTATTAACAGTAAGCTGTTGCCACACTGGAGTATGGTTTTCTCTGTCTATTAAGACAACAATGTTTTCTTGGAGTGCTGCTTTTGATAACAGACTGTGTGAACTCTTTGGGTCTAAGTGATTTGTATTTGCTTTTGAGATCTTTCATTACTTTGGTTGAGAAAATAAGGAGTATTTCACAGTGATCTCTGAAGATTATGGCACATGTAGATAAAGTTCATTCTGCTTCTACAAAACTTAACTTTTATTGTCAGAATTTTGCTACCTTGATATCCTTGTAGCATAGCAACTGAAAGTGAAAGTGTTAGTCTTAGTTTTGTCTGACTTTGAGACCCCATAGACTGTAGCCCGCCAGGTTCCTCTGCCCACGGGATTCTCCAGGCAAGAATACTGGAGTGGGCTGCCATTTCCTTCTCTAGGGGATCTTCCAAATCCAGGGATTGAACATGAGTCTCCTGCATTGCAGGCAGGTTTTTACCATCTGAGCTACCAGTTAAGAACATGGCAACAGTCTACTTCTAATTGAGGGGATTTAAAATGGGTAAACAATGGCTGTTGATTAAACATTCAGGGCTCTGAGACACTGGAGAGGACTGCCTGGCTTTTCCTGGCTCCCTGGCAAATCTCATTTTATATGATGGGTTTAAGCCTTTCCTGGCGGCAGGATTGATGCCTTCACAATGAAAAGAAAATTGTAAAAAAAAAAATCAATGTTTTCCACTTGGGGTATGCTTTCCACAATATCCAGTAGTCAAGGTACTCACCTCACTGGACAAATCATACCAGCCTTAACAAAAACCTAACAAACTTCTTGAAACTCTCACTATCACTGTCATCCTTAATCATCAGTCCAGGTCAACAGAACTAATAGAAAAACTGGACTCAAATGTAACAGAAATTAATTACACAGCATTAAATGAACTGCTGGGCTTCCCTGGTGGCTCAGATGGTAAGAACCTGTCTTCAATGCAGGAGACTTGAGCTTGATCCCTGGGTCTGGAAGATCCCCTGGAGGAGGAAATGGTACCCCACTCCAGTACTCTTGCCTAGAAAATCACATGGATGGAGGAGCCTGGTAGGCTGCAGTCCATGGGGTCATGAAGAGTCAGACACAACTGAGTGACTTCACTTTCACTTTCCACTTTCATGCATTAGAGAAGGAAATGGCAACCCACTCCAGTGTTCTTGCCTGGAGAATCCCAGGGATGGGGGAGCCTGGTGAGCTGCCGTCTATGGGGTAGCACAGAGTCGGACACAACTGAAGCAACTTAGCAGCAGCAGCAGCAGCAGAGTGACTAATACCTACAAATGAAATGCTAAATATGATTATAATTTTATGACTTTTGTCTGACATATTATGATTGTCTTCTAATTACTATTTTTTCAGACATAAAGCAGCTGTTATCCTGAAGCTACATATGATTTACAACACTTCGGTAATTTACACCTATTAAAAAAAAATAAGCAGGGTGATAATTAAAAAAAAGAAAGAAAAAAAAAAACATTTTTCTTTTGTCTCAGGCTGGTCACTTCAGAAATCAGATTATGAACAGCCTTAATGGGTAAATGAAATGGACTATCTGTGGACACGTGCAGGAATTTCAAAATATTTTGGAGATCTCTAGTAGAAAGAAATCCACTTAGCGAAATCTGATGGCAGATCTTTGACTTGGCTTTTTGGCCATGAGAAGTCTTTTGGGAATTTAGAGACTCTTGAGGAGTTATACCAGAGATGGTGTGAAGGAACCTACGTGTTCAATGAACCTGAAATCAGCCATGTCTATGGGTTCAAATCCAGCTCCACTACATACCAGCTTGTCCGATTTTGCACAAAATGCACACCACCTTTGTCTTCCTTTCCTGAACGATACAGGAAAATAGTTATCATTATTCCCTCCTCTCCTTGACAGGTGTGATTATTTAAGAGACCTGGTGGTTAGAGAGCTTGGATCACAGGTTTACGCCAAGGGTCCTGAACCTGAGACCTTCCTGTTTCACTGCTTGCTGAACGAAATGAAAATCTGGTTTGGGTCAAAATGAGATGGAATTTGTAGGGAGGGACAGACTCTAGCACAGCTCTGTCAAAGCGTCGAACCAGAGTGGCCTCCCAAGTGAGACAGGAGATACATGGGTCAAGGCTCGGCATTTCTCAACAGCCTCCTGTCTACCTTTCCTGGGGAAGGAGGAGGGTGGGCTCTATGCTGGATATTTACAATCAGCCTCCTGTTCACACTTTAAGACAGAAATAACAGGAAGAGAGTAAATAGCTGCACATTGCCTCCTGGGAACACTTTAAGACTACAATTATAGCATGGCTTAACACTGATTAAAAGGTCACGAGGTCACATGTTTCCCACGCTTGGGGCAAAGGAGACACTGCACGTGCACAGAAAGGTTCCTTGGGAGTTAAAAAGAGGGAGTGTCACCCCCTAATAGGAGACGGATGCTAAGGACCTCCTTCATATGGCTCTGGACTAGAATCCATCTTGGAAGAAATGTTGCACAGGAGTTTTAGGGAGGGTCCTAGGGCAGGTCAGGTGTGGAAAAAGAAACCAGATAATTGAACAAAGTCAAACAAACCTGGAGGAGCTGCCCTGTATGAATGATTTACCTGCTTTTTATGGGGCCCCTCCATACTAGGGGGGACGCCCACACCCTTTCTCTCCAGGTGTGTAACTCTGCCTCGCTTCTGTCCTAAATAAACTGTTTCTCTGTGTGTTCCCCTGCTTGTTGTGTCTCTAATAATAAACTGCTTTTGTCATTTTAATTTTTTTAAATGGTGTTTGCCTGTGTGAAAACACATTTTTCAGTGGGGGCAGAAGTCAGGGGAATCTTGTTTCTAGCCTCTAGCCCCTGGTGGATGAGCGGCTGGGCTTGCTGGTTTTCATCCAGGCTTCCCAGGTCCAATTCCTGAGCAGAGAACGTAGACTTCGCTTCAAGCCACCGCTTGCTCAGGGCTGTCTCTCTCTCCCTGAGATCAACCCCACTTGGATTGATTGACAGATGTTTGCCTCTCTTAGCTGACATCTTTCTAAGACAAGAAGTTCTCTCTGGTAGTAGCTCTCTTCCTGACATAGGCACCATAAGATGAATTATTTTCATCAGTTGAGAGGCAAGGAATTTTTCTTGAGGCTGCAGCCCATAGGGTCTGAATCGCCTTCAGCTCATGGACAGAGGAGCCTGGTGGGCTACAGTCCATACAGTCGCAAAGAGTTGGACACAACTTAGTGACTTAGCATGCACGCACGTACAAGACACTCTACCTACCAAAGTGGCACATTTTAGAGTGACATAGTCTCCTCTGTCTTGCTTCTCTTCAAACAACCCTGCCAGTAACTTTGAAACATATAAAGAGTTTCATTTATGTTTAAGAAACCAAATCTCAGAGATGGAGAACTTGTTCAATGCGTCCTCTTACCACCTGCTCCCCATCACTCCATCACTTCTTGGAATTGCCCTCCTAGGGCCAAGGGCAGGTGGACACTGTTGATGGCTTGCTGTGTTGTTTTCTCAGCAGATCGGAGCCTCAACTGGGTCTAGAATGCAGTGTCAGGATGTTCACTAGTTTGGTCAGAAGCTGGTTCACCGGTGGCAGCTGGAGCCCAGGGAGGGGTCTGAGAGATGTGTGGCCTGATGTCTGAACACTCTGGACCTTGTGGCCTTGGGTGTGGGCAGCAGCCTGGGAGCTGGCGTGTACATCGTGGCTGGTGCCGCGGCCACATACACAGCTGGGCCGGCGATCAGCATCTGCTTCTTGATGGCCGCCCTGTCATCTCTGTTGTCTGGGCTCGGCTATGTGGAGCTGGTGGCCCGGGTACCACATTCCGGTTCTGTGTATCTCTACAATTATGTCACCACGGGTCAGCTGTGTGCCTTCATCACTAGCTGGAACCTCATCCTGTCCTAAGTTGTTGATGAGAGGATGGGGGGTGGGGGGAGGTGTGGGGCTTAAGATCAGGAAGCGAGATTGAGGGGGGTCTTCGTTCATTCATAGGTACTTTGTTATTGGACTTGCAGGGGGAAGGGGATAATAGCGGCAGGAAAACCCCACGACTTCGTTCTACTCAGCTCTATCCTGTTTTCCTTTAATGATGGGCCACGAACCCAGAAGGAAAGGGAACCTAGGGTGTGGGTGAGAGGGAGGCTTGGCCCACAGCTCATCCTTTCACCATTTTCAAGTCTTTGCTCAGCTGTTGTCTTTGCAGGATTTTCCTTTAAGACTTCCTTTTCAACTCTCATCTCCCAGTACCCCAGTTTCTATTTCCCTGTGTTCTTTTCTTGCATAATATTTATTTTCACCTAGTATATTGAATAGTTGACCTATTTTGTGAGTTACCTGGGTCTGCTCTTGCCACCCCAAGAAGAGATAACTCTCTGTGGTTAAGTACTTTATCTATTTTTTAAAAAAACACATCCTATGTCACATGGTGGGTGCGTGCGTGCTAAGGTGATTCAGTTGTGTCCAACTCTTTGAGACTCCATGAACTGTAGCCCACTAGGCTCCTTTGTCCATGGAATTCTCCAGGCAAGAATACTGGAGTGGGTTGTCATGCCCTTCTCCAGGGGTTCTTCCCGACCCAGGGATTGAACTTACTTCTCTTATGTCTCCTGCATGGGCAGGTGAGTTTTTTTACCACTAGTTCCCCTTGGGAAGCCCATGCCACATGGTAGGGGATCAGGTAGTTTTGTGAATGAATATTCTTTCTGCTTCTGCAGCCGCTGCCTGTGTGTCCAAGGCCTGCAGCATCGCCTTTGACAGTCTGATTGGGAGCCACATCTCTCAAGCATTACAGGGAACTTTCTCTCCATATGTGCCCTCTTTCCTGGCCACATTCCTAGACTTTGTGCCTTCCTGCTTGGTGAGCAGTGGGATTTCCTTTAGTCATATTCTGAAACTGACAGGATAGGGTAGGAGTGTGTATTTTGTCAGTTGAGAAGTCTTGGAGATACGATGTCCCTTTCTGATGTGGGCAGCCTGGGGAGGGGTGTGACCTGAGGTCCTGACGTCTTTGGCTTCTGGAGTCCAGCCTGTTCTCCTCCACCTTGATCCTTGCAGTTCCCCTGCTGACCGTCCTGAGTGTGATCTTGGCCCAGTGGCCCAGCCAGGTGTTCTCTGGAGACCCCATGCTCACAACAGTGGCTGTGCTGCTGCTGCTGCTCATCACTGGGGTGACGGTCATCATCTGGAGGCAGCCCCAGAGCCCCAGTCCTCTTCACTTCAAGATAGGTGAACTTACATGCCCAGAGTGTCCACCTTGAGTGAATGAAGTTGTGTGCTTTGAGGTCTAAACATCCTTCGCTGGACCAGGAGAGAGGGGGAATTGCTGAAACCAGTGGACCCTTCCCTGATCTACACTCAGTGCTTTGCATACACTGGCTGAGTGGGCACCGAATGCCCAGCTGGAACAGGACTGGAGTCTCTCTGCCCACATGTGGGTCAGGGTCTCCCTTTCAGACGTCTGGGCTGTGTCAAGGGATGAACTGACTCTGCCCACAGGTCCCTGCTCTGCCTGTCCTCCCACTGGTCAGCATCTTCGTGAATGTTTACCTGATGATGCAGACGACCTCTGGGACCTGGGCCCTGTTTGGCATCTGGAATGCCATTGGTAAGTAGCTTTCTGGGATAAAGAGGCCTCTTGAGTGACTGAATCCAACCCTCTTCCTACCACCTCTCCCCATCACTGTGTCAGATGCCGTAACGGAGGCCTGTTGGGCACTTGAGAGTGCGGAGAGTGCCTGCTTTTCCCCCTCACTGTCTCATCTCCCTACTAGGACTTGCCATATACTTTGGATACGGGATCTGACACAGCTTGGAGGAGAACAATGAGCCATAGCCACCAGCCTCCGCCTCGCAGACTCTTGACAAAAACACCCCTAGTGATGAATGGTCTTAACCACAGGAAACAGCTGCTGTGTGGAGTCCCTCCATGTACTGGAGGATCTGCAGGTTCACAGGGCACTTTGAGCTTCTGTGAGGTGTGAAGGTGAAATGCATTTAGGGACCTATATTTATTGCTAGTGGACGAACAACCTTAAAGTTGTCTAATTTTTTAAGTACTCTTTTCAAAGGGTAACATACATAGAAAATAGCGCCTGCTTCGTAAAGTGTGCAGCAAGATGACATTTCACACAGAATATACAACAAAGTAGTCAGCAACTGGAGGAAGAAATAAAATATCCACCTGCATCCCCGAAGTTCTTCCTCGGGACTTCCCTGGGGGCTCAGGGGTTGGGAATCGGCCTGCCAGCACAGAGGATACTGGTTCGATCTGTGGTTCGGGAGAATTCCACATGCCGCGGGCAGCTGGGCCCACGCACCGCAGCTCCTGAGCCCACGAAGCCCAGGGCCCAGGCTCCGCAACAAGAGAAGCTGCCGCACTGAGCAGCCCGTGCCCGCAGCCAGAGCAGCGCCCAGCGGCAGCGGCAAAGACCCGGCATAACCAACCATAAACAAATGTTAAAGAGGCTCTTCCTTGGGGCTCTCTCTGGCAAACACACAAATATCGCCACAAGGGGAGGAAAGGCAGCTAACTACATATTGTGTCCAGTGCCGCACTTGAAAAACTAGGACACAAACAAATCGGAAGTAAAGGGAAGGGAACAGATACCCTTTGCAAACAGTGGTAGAAGGAACCCGGGCAGCTATATTACTATCAAATGAAGCAGACTTTAGGAAGAGGAGGAAAACAACAGATAAAGTGGCTCATTTCATCAAGATAGAAAGAAATGATCAATTTTCCTTTTCCCCCCAGATTTATTGGGACATAATGTAACTTTGGGGAAATGTTTGTTTTTCTTCAGTTTTCTGTTACAAACTCTTAGAGTTACATACTAGAGTTGATGAAGGAAAGTTCTTAATTTAAAAAGAAAAAAACCTGCACTGTCAGAGGTGTGGGAAAGAAGTAGTAAGTAATGATTGGTTGACAAACTGATATAATCAAGTGCAACTGAAAGATAGGAGGCAAAACTGGATAGACATGATAAAGAGTTATTGCAGAACAAGGTGCTTGAAATTGAGATTATGGACCTTCAGGATATTGATGATAATGAAGTAGAGGCTTGTTTGTGGGAATGAACAACTGCAGTAGAGTGAAGGAGGGATGGACGTCAAGAAACTGAGAAACAAGTTATTAGATGAATTAAAATACAGATGCAGTAGGATGAAGTGGTTTCCTTATAACTTTTGAAACATTTCCTTGCACACACAGGTGGTTTCCTTTTTTAATTTTAGTCATTTTAATTACATGTATTAATCACAACTCTTAGCCCTTAGAAACTTTCAGTTCAGCTCCGTTCAGTCGCTCAGTCGTGTCCGACTCTTTGCGACCACATGAATCGCAGCACACCAGGCCTCCCTGTCCATCACCAACTCCCAGAGTTCACTCAGACTCATGTCCATTGAGTCAGTGATGCCATCCAGCCATCTCATCCTCTGTCGTCCCCTTCTCCTCCTGCCCCCAATCCCTCCCAGCATCAGAGTCTTTTCCAATGAGTCAACTCTTCATATGAGGTGGCCAAAGTATTGGAGTTTCAGCTTCAGCATCATTCCTTCCAAAGAACACCCAGGACTGATCTCCTTTAGAATGGACTGGTTGGATCTCCTCGCAGTCCAAGGGACTCTCAAGAGTCTTCTCCAACACCACAGTTCAAAACCATCAATTCTTCGGCACTCAGCCTTCTTCACAGTCCAACTCTCACATCCATACATGACCACAGGAAAAACCATAGCCTTGACTGGATGGACATTTGTTCGCCAAGTAATGTCTCTGCTTTTGAATATGCTATCTAGGTTGGTCATAACCTTCCTTCCAAGGAGTAAGCGTCTCTTAATTTCATGGCTGCAATCACCATCTGCAGTGATTTGGAGCCCAAGAAAATAAAGTTTTACACAGTTTCCACTGTTTCCCCATCTATTTCCCATGAAGTGATGGGACCAGATGCCATAATCTTCGTTTTCTGAATGTTGAGCTTTAAGCCAACTTTTTCACTCTCCTCTTTCACCTTCATCAAGAGGCTTTTTAGTTCCTCTTCAGTTTCTGCCATAAGGGTGGTGTCATCTGCATATCTGAGGTTATTGATATTTCTCCCAGCAATCTTGATTCCAGCTTGTGCTTCTTCCAGCCCAGCGTTTCTCATGATGTACTCTGCATATAAGTTAAATAAGCAGGGTGAAAATATACAGCCTTGATGTACTCCTTTTCCTATTTGGAACCAGTCTGTTGTTCCATGTCCAGTTCTAACTGTTGCTTCCTGACCTGCATATAGGTTTCTCAAGAGGCAGGTCAGGTGGTCTGGTATTCCTATCTCTTCCAGAATTTTCCACAGTTTATTGTGATCCACACAATTAAAAACAAAAAGTAAACAATTGTGAACTATGTTACACCAGCATTTTTAAAGATTGAATTGTATTCAATTAAAAATAAATAAATTTGTAGAAATGGCTATCAACTTAAAAAAATTGAAGTAGTGTTGATATAACCCTAGTTTCAAATATACAGCACAGTGATTTGGTATTTTACAAATGATACTCCAGTGGAAGTTATTACAGAAAAATGGCTATAATTCCTTGTGCTCCACAACATATCCTTACTGATTATGTATTTTATATATGGTAATGTGTATCTCTTAATCCATACCTCCACTTTGCCCCTTCCCCCTTCTCTCTCTTCACAAATCGCCACTAGTTAGGTGAAGTTAGTTAGGTGAGGCTGTTTCTATTTTGCTATATACATTCTATTTGTATTATTTTTTGAGAGTCCACATATAATATTACAGCATCTGTAAAACTACCAAATCACTATGGAGTGTACCTAAAACTAATATTAAAAACCAAGTCTCTCTCAATAAATAAAGAAACAATGAGTTAGACATTCACTCAGGAGGAAAAGCATCTCTGTGGGTGTGGGGGACACATCTCCATCTGCCCAAGGGGCCCTGGAGGAGTTTTGTCCGTCTGTGCGTCTGGTCACAGGCCGACAGACCTCGCTGTGGGCTGCAGAACTTGCGGAGCCAGGGAACCTGCCCGGACCCCTCTGATGGTGATGCTGCCAGTGGTGGCGGTGGTCGTGGTGACGGTGGTGGTGGAACCGATACTGACCCAGAGATTCCATGCAAGGGAGGGGATTTGGAGAAGGTCAACCTTCATTAGGGGCTTCGCCCCGTGGCTCAGAGGTAGAGAACCCGCTTGTTAATTCAGGAGACACAGGAGTCATGGGTTCGATCCCTGAGAAGATCCCCTGGAGGAGGACATGGCAACCCACTCCAGGATTCTTGCCTGGAGAATCCCCATGGACAGAGGAGCCTGGTCGGCTACAGTCCGTGGGGTTGCAAAGAGTGGGACAGGACTGAAGAGACTATGCATGGGGCCTTCACTTGCGGGGAGGAGGGGAGTAGGATTCTGGCGAGAAAAAAAAAAGGAGTCTGATCAAGGCGTAGCAGACGCTTTCCCCTCCCCCTCACAAGGAACCATCCCACGGGGTTGATCTCCCACCACAGAAAAAGCTGCCCTAGTTCTGCAGACATCCCTGGGGACACGTGTTTCTCTACAGCAGCACCGGAGACCTGAGGGTGGACCCCCATGACGAGGGAGAGGAAGGGTTTTGGTAAACTTCTTACCTTTGAAAGATAAACATTTCAAAGACTGACTGCCCTCAACACAGGAGTCTCTGGACAAACCACACCCAGGAATCTCCCTACTGCCGGCACGTGCTCCGCGCTAAGACACCTCAGTCGTCCGACTCTTTGCGACCCCACGGACTGTAGCCCGCCAGGCTCCTCTGTCCGTGGGATTCTTCAGGAAGGAAAACTGAAGTGGGTTGCCATGCCTTCCTCCATGGATCTTCCCAACCCAAGGATCCAACCTGTGTCTTTCGTCTCCTGCGTTGGCAGGCGGGTTCCGTACCACTAGCTCCGCCTGTTCCACTGGCACCTCAGTGCCCCAGGCCCTGGACTCACACCTGCCCCCGCTCTCCGGGGGCTCCCTGTGGGATCCTCCCCCTGCAGCGTCCAAAAGAATTCAATAGACAAGAAGCGGGCTCAGAAAACCGCCCCCGCTCTGGGTGAGGGCGCCCGCAGACTGGAGCCCTAGCGCCACCTTCTGGAATCCAGAGACAGGTTTCCAGGAGGCAGCCTGGTGAGTTGTCAGAGCAGTTGTCTGTTGTTTTCTAACTCGTGTTCAACATTTGGCAACTCCATGGACTGCAGCCTGCCAGGCTTCCTTGTCCTTCACTATCACCTGGAGTTTGTTCAAATTGACATCCATTGATTGAGTCAGTGATGCCATCCAATCGTCTTATTCTCTGCCGTTCCCTTCTTTTGTCCCCCGTCTTTTCCCATGAATTGGCTCTTTGCATACAGTGGCCAAAGTGTAAGACCAGAGAAGACAGAAAAGATGAAGAATTCTCCCACAAGAGGGAGTATGAAGAGTGGAGCAGGTGTACTTTCAGGAGAAGATTTTTATGAGCCCCAATTCTTGCCTCTTCTTATATCTAGTAAAACACCAACATCACTAATGCTGACATCTACTGTGGCCGTTAAGGAGAAAACTACAATTAAAGTCAAAATGGAGTAGCTGTGGTTCAGACAATGTGATTCCAGACAAGTCCTTGTGTTGCTGAAAATTTGAGTTTCTGAGCTGGATCAGACCTAAACAATATCTGCTGGAAGCTGGCAACTGCAAACTACATTTTAAAGGTCTTCTCTTGTCACTAGAAACATTTTTAGACAAGGAAATTGCTTTGGATCACGCATCAACAAAAAAGAAGAGACATGTACGGTAACCAATAGCACCTGTTGTCTGTGTTAAAAGTGAAAGTGTTAGTCACTCAGTCTTGTCTGACTCTTTGCAGCCCCATGGACTGTAGCCCACCAGTCTCCTCTGTCCATGGAGTTCTCCAGGCAAGAATACTGGAGTGGGTCACCATCCCTTCTCCAGGGGATCGCTGACCCATCTTCTCAACCCAGGGATCGAACCCAGGTCTCTGCATTGCAGGCAGATTTTTTTTTTTTTTTTTTTTACCATCTGAGCCACCAGAGAATGTGGTATCTATGTGTTAATACCACATTAAAAGTTAAAACCTACTTAGATCAAACTAGACAGTCAGCTACCTGGCTACAAGTCTCTGCAAAGCCCTAGGTCCAGACTGAGTTTCAGCCTTCTTCTCCTGAAAAGAAATGAGGTCTCCCTTGTCTATTATCACGTTGTCACCCCTTCAACTCCTTCTATCTGGGTTGTTACACCCGCATTAACAGGAAGTGATGCTGAAAGCTCAGCCTCTCTGAACACCAGTGTGGAGTCTACCTCAGAGGCAGAGTTTTGTGTGGAGGAGAAAAGAACAGCTTTATTGCTTTGCCAGTCCAGGAAGACAGAGCTTGCTCCTGCCATTGAAACTAAGTCCCTACCCAGGCGAGTTTGGTGAGTTTTAGGCAAAGGTTCCAGGAAGAGGGCTGCTGACAAGATTAGGGTGTGTGCAGGGTCTCATGTGGTCGGCCCCTAATCTTATAACTGTCTGGTCTCTTTAATCTTGCCTTAGATGGTTTCTCAGCTGCTCCTTCCCATGATTGTTGTTATTCAGTCGTCAGTCATGTTGGATACTTTGCGACCCCATGGACTGTAGCACGCCAGGCTTCTCTGTCCTTTACCAACTCCCGGAGCTTGCTCAAACTTATGTCCATCGAGTTGGTGATATCATCCAGCCATCTCATCCTCTGTCGTCCCCTTTTCCTCCTGCCCTTGATCTTTCCCAGCATCAGGGTCTTTTCCAATGAGTCAGTTCTTCACATCAGGTGGCCAGAGTATTGGAGCTGCAGCTTCAGCATCAGTCCTTCCAATGAATCTTCAGGACTGATGTCCTTTAGGAGGGACTGGTTGGATCTCCTTGCAGTCCAAGGTACTCTCAAGGGTCTTCTCCAACACCACTTTTCAAAGGCATCAATCCTTTGGCGCTCAGTCCTCTTTATGTCCAACTTTCACATCCATACATGACTACTGGACAAACCGTAGCTTTGACTATAGGAACCTTTGTTGGCAAAGTAATGTCTCTGCTTTTTGATATGCTGTCTAAGTTGTTCATAGCTTTTCTTCCAAGAGCTTTTAATTTCATGGCTGAAGTCACCATCTGCAGTGATTTTGGAGCCCAAGAAATAAAGTCTATCACTGTTTCCATTGTTTCCCCCATCTATTTGCCATGAAGTGATGGGACTGAATATCATGATCTTCATTTTTGAATGTTGAGTTTTAACCCAACTTTTTCACTCTCCTCTTTCACCTTCATCAAGAGGCTCTTTTGTTTTTCTCCACTTCCTGCCATTAGGGTGGTGTCACCTGCAAATCTGGGATTATTGGTATTTCTCCCGGTGATCTTGATTCTAGCTGTGCTTCATCCAGCCTGGCATTTCACGTGATGTACTCTGCATATAAGTTAAATAAGCAGGGTGACAATACACAGCCTTGATGTACTCCTTTCCCAATTTGGAACCAGTCCATTGTTCCATGTCCGTTTTTAACTGTTGCTTCTTTACCTGCATACAGGTTTCTCTGGTATTCATTCCCATCCATGGAATGGGAACAACCCATTCAAGCAGTTGCAATCATTTCTTCCACGATTAGCAACTGCTTGAAGCTGCACTTTGGAACTCAGAGAAGGTCATGGAGGCTGGAGTCATACCTACAAGAAACACAAGGACAGAAATATGCCTCTGTGCCCAGGAACCCCATGTGGTCCTGAGGTAGGATCTAGGTAAGCTCTAGGCTGGACATTTAGAATTAGACTCCTGTTTACATTTCCTGAGGAAGGAGACAGGTGGGCTCTAGGCTAGATATTTACAGCTAGCCTCCTGTTGGCACTTCGAGATGAAATGACAAGAACATCATAAGTAGCTGGACTTTGTTCCTGTGGACACTTAAGGTAACAATCAGAGCAGGGCTAAACTCTATTTGATTAAAGATCAAGAGGTCACATATTTCTCACCCTTGGGACTGGGGAGACGCTGCAGCACACCCCAAAAGCCTCCTTGGAGGTCAAAACGAAGGGGATACCATCCATAATAGGTGATGCCAAGGACCCCCTCACAGGGCTCTGGACTAGAATCCATCTTGGAAAAAATTTCATATGCATGTTGGTGAGGATCCTTAGGGCAGGTGTGGAAAAAGAAACTAGATAATTGGCGAAAGGTAAACAAGCCTTGAAGAACTG
>NW_020867700.1:0-22128 GCF_003369695.1 Bos indicus x Bos taurus
ATGACATGTTCTAGAGAGCAATAATGGAACTGACCCTTCTTAGAAACCAGCCATTAAAAAACCACCCTGTACTAAACACATGGCAGATATCGGAAAACTCAAAACAAAAGCAACACAGAACACAAACTATGAAGAGCTGCCCAAGGTGTGAAGGAATCAGGTCCCGCCCAGGATGCCCAGCCTCCATGCATGCACAGTGCCTTCATGTTGGTGTCCCGAGCAGCCAGCAGTGCATGAGGCTGCTCTGTCCACATGCCCCCTGTCCTGCCACATGCAGGGCACCATTAGTTGTGAGCAGCATTACTAGTTGAGCACAGTTCATCACCAAGTCACCACTACCTACCGTGTCTCCTGGAGGGAGAGAAGCCACCTTTGCATCCTCAGCCCTGTGCAGAGCTGTTATTCCAGCTCCTGTCCACCATGTGGTAGCTTGTTCAGGGTGCCGAGATCCATCCCAGAGCTAATCAGGGCTCGAGTCCTCAGAGGAATCCACACCATCCTTGCAACCCTCCAGGGAAGTGACCCTGCACCCACAGGAAGTGCAACTTCAGATCTCGGGGTGTCAGCTGGGTAAGGGGGGGGGCAAGCATGGAAAAGGCATAGTGCATAGCTCTGCATGGATGAAAGCTGCAGTCTTTGCTAATTGGTGTGATATTATATTAAAATTTTTGTGTCTAAATATGAATAGGAAATTATGTCCCAGTCTTAATTTGTATAGATAGTTTTCTCTTTTTAACTTTTTACTTACTGTATTTTTTATTTCAACTTTCCAGTTTTTCTTGCCAATTTTTCTGCAAGGATGTTCACTCTATAACAGATTTTTAGATGCTATTTACTAGGAATATCAGATTCTTCCACATATATTATAAATAGCATTCTGAGTTGACAGTTATCTTTAAAGAAAGGTAATACCCAAGAATGTTCAAACTACCGCACAGTTGCACTCATCTCACACCATAGCAAAGTAATGCTCAAAATTCTCCAAGCCAGGCTTCAGCAGTATGTGAACCTAGAACTACCAGATGTTCAAGCTGGATTTAGAAAAGGCAGAGGAACCAGAGATCCAATTGCCAGCATCTCTCTCAAAAAGCAAGAGTTCCAGAAAAACATCCACTTCTGCTTTATAGACTACACCAGAGCCTTTGACTGTGTGGATCACAGCAAACTGTGCAACGTTCCTCAAGAGATGGGAAAACCAGACCCCTGACATGCCCGCTGAGAAACTGTTTCGGCCTGGAGGAGCAGAGGCCAGAACCTGCCCCAGGGCCGTCCTAGCAGGCATGCAGATGGACATCCCTAGGGCGGGGTGTGCTCCCTGCTCCGCTTCACTGCCTGCCCTGCGTCCATCTCCAGGGAACAAAGCAAGACATTCCTGGTTAACAGCAGAGCCTGCGCTAATCAAACCCACCAGTGTAGCTATTCCCTATTGTCTCATGTGACTTCTACCAATAAAGTGCGGCTAAAAGGAGCCATTTTGTCTTCCTGCCATGGAGAGCAGGAGGGCCCCCTGACTCCCTGCTTGCCAAATTATATGTGTTTATCTTTTCATTACCCACCCCCCCCCCGCCCCCATTTCAGGTCTTTCTCATCTGCTGTGCTGGACATGGCCAGAAATCTGTATGCAGCTCAAGAAGCAACAGTTACAACCAGACATGGAACAATGGACTGCTTCCAAATAGGAAAAGGAGTACGTCAAGGCTGTATATTGTCACTCTGCTTATTTAACTTATATGCAGAGTACATCATGAGAAAGGCAGAGCTGAGGAAGCACAAGCTGGAACCAAGATTGCTGGGAGAAATATCAATCACCTCAGATACAGATGACACCACCCTTTTGGCAGAAAGTGAAGAGGAACTAAAAAGCCTCTTGATGAAGGTGAAGGTGGAGAGTGAAAAAGTTGGCTTAAAGCTCAACATTCAGAAAATGAAGATCATGGCATCCGGTCCCATCACTTCATGGGAAATAGATAGGGAAACAGTGGAAACAGTGTCAGACTTTATTTTTCTGGGCTCCAAAATCACTGCAGATGGTGACTGCAGCCATGAAATTAAAAGACGCTTACTCCTTGGAAGGAAAGTGATGACCAACCTAGATAGCATATTCCAAAGCAGAGATGTTACTTGCCAACAAAGGTCCGGCTAGTCAAGGCTATGCTTTTTCCTGTGGTCATGTATGGATGTGAGTGTTGACTGTGAAGAAGGCTTGAGCACCAAAGAAGTGATGCTTTTGAACTGTTGGTGTTGGAGAAGACTCTTGAGAGTCCCTTGGACTGCAAGGAGATCCAACCAGTCATTCTGAAGGAGATCAGCCCTGGGATTTCTTTGGAAGGAATGATGCTAAAGCTGAAACTCCAGTCCTTTGGCCACCTCATGCAAAGAGTTGACTCACTGGAAAAGACTCTGACGCTGGGAGGGATTGGGGGGCAGGAGGAGAAGGGGATGACAGAGGATGAGATGGCTGGATGGCATCCTGACTCCATGAACGTGAGTCTGAGTGAACTCCAGGAGGGTTGGTGATGGACAGGAGGCCTGGCGAGCTGCGATTCATGGGGTCGCAAAGAGTCGGATGCGACTGAGCGCCTGATCTGATCTGAAAGTTTTGTGAAGAAAGAAATGGAGCCTAGCTTCAGAAGGGAAGGGAAGTCCAGCAATGTCGAATGAGGTCCAGTGGTGGCTGGGGATTCATCTGGAGGAACTTCTCTGAAGAAGGGCCTGGGTCCACCCGAAAGCTGAAGTGAGAGCCCGTTCCTGGGAGCGGAGTGTCCAGAGCAGGATGAGGGCTCCCGGGAGACTGCCTGTAGCAGGGCTGGTCTCCGGGCGCCCCGGGATCGAGTGTCCAGAGCAGGATTGAGGGCTCCCGGGAGACTGCCTGTAGCAGGGCTGGTCTCCGGGCGCCCCGGGATCGAGTGTCCAGAGCAGGATGAGGACTCCCGGGAGACTGCCTGTAGCAGGGCTGGTCTCCGGGCGCCCCGGGAGCGAGTGTCCAGAGCAGGATGAGGGCTCCCGGGAGACTGCCTGTAGCAGGCTGGTCTCCGGGCGCCCCGGGAGCGAGTGTCCAGAGCAGAGATGAGGGCTCCGGGAGACTGCCTGTAGCAGGCTGGTCTCCGGGCGCACCCCTCCCCTCCCTCGGCTGTGGCCCACAGGCCGGGTAACCACCCTTTGGGAGGGCTCGGCAGGAAGCCTCCCCGTGGAGGGAGCCCACAGCTGTCTCGCTGCTCGTGGCTGTCGCTCAGTTTCTTGGGCTGCCAGGTCGCCTGAGCTATTGCTGTGAGAGGGAAAATTCTGCCTGAAGTTAAGCTTGAGGCCTGAGCTCTCTATTATCAAATTAGGCCAACATCTGATATATAATGTGAGTACCTGGCATACTACCACGAAATATCTAATGATGCCATTGTGCTGAAAGCTAACTCCATCCCCACAGGTGCAAGTGAACGCAGGTTGAAACTGGCGCATGTGTGACCGGTATAATGGTAGTGGTAAGAGCGGGAATGAAATCGTGAGGGTAGATTGACCAGGTGGAATCTCTCGGTTCAAATCCATGAATCTCTGAGCACTTGTGAGCATGTTACAGTTCAAGTGTCATTGCTGGCCTGAGAGGTAGCATGAACAGTACTTTTTTGATGGGTTAATGCATATGCGATGCTGCAGGAGTCCAGATCCACAGTACCCAGCAGTATCTTTGGTTATAGGACAGGTCCAGAAAAAGCTATCAGCTCATTGTTGGCTCCTTCAAGCATGTGTCAGCTGTGTGGTGGCTGGAAATGTTAGTGCTGTAAATGCACCTCACCCACCATGTACCTGTTGGCCTTGTAGATGAGCAGGTGGCTGATGTGCACAAGTGACTTGGTTTTGATCTCTAGAGCACCCTTTGCTGTGGGCTTGGTGAAGTGCAGGTCCTCAGCACACAGCGTTCTCATCCCTCCTGGACTGTTTCTTCGGCTCCTCTTTACTATTTGGGTTCCACAAGCCTCACCTTTAGCAGCACACTGTGCTTTTACCACAAACAGCACTTTCTTTCAAGGGTGCGTCTTGTCCTTCACCGCTGGTGCTGGGGTCAGACTGTCCCCTGCCCCACGGCTCTTTCCCAGGCATTTCCTTTTCACTCTCCTGTGGCTAAAGCTCTGACCCACCCACCAAGTGTGAGACCTCTTCTCACTATTTTGCACTCAGGGCAAGCCTACTTATTCTGGGAGTTATTCCTCCTTGATACTTTCTGTCTATAACCAGGACCAGGACCAAGCACACAATATCTTTCCATGCAAGCCCCTCCTGACTCTCAGCTCTGCTGGGCATGTTGGTGCTGACTCTCATATGGATGGTGAGTTGACACTTGACAGGTGAGCTTCCATGAACCACGTAGAAAGTATGGTTGGTAAGCCTCTGACACAGATTCCCCCATGGGAAATCATTGTCACCTCCTGAGACAGTCCTGGGAACAAAGTCAATGACCAGGGATTCAGTGTTTCCAGACAAATCTAGTGGTTGTTGCAGACACAACCACCCCTACATCCAAGATCAAGTGTGACGAAAGGCATATAGGAGCAGCCTGAACTCAGTCAGCTCTGCTCCTCTCCTGGCTGCAGTCCAATAAACTCCAAATAGAATGCCTCTTTGTTGCAATCAAGTGTCCAGTTCTAAAATTTTGTTAACAATGTATATAATAAAGGAGAGGGAAAGCCAGCTTTACTGAAACTTGTGGATAATGCAATTCTTATCCATGCTACTGTTTGACACAATTGGGGTTTAAGAGCAATCTTATTTTCCAGGAAAGATACTATATAACTAAAGGTATAATTTCTAGTGCCTCCTTAATTTTCCCAGTCTCTGGCTATGAGAACTGCACTGAATGTTCTCTAGTATATTTTCAGGGACATGACAAAAACACTATTAAGATCCTTCCTGATAGATGTTCTGAAATAGAACTAAGTAGCTGCAAGAACTAAATCTCAGTTTCAACTCCAGTAGAGGAGAAGCTGCATTGCTGGACACAGTTCAAATAAACACTGAATCTTCCCAAGAATGGGCTGGGCACCCCCAGCATTTACCTTGAGGCTGCAGCAAGGAATAATAAATCTGACCCCGCATTAGGTCTGTTTCTTTAAGTTTAACCTTTATACTTTATCCCTGATTTCTTCAATTTATGTATATTGCCTATAGCCTGAGGTATACAGGATACGCCCGTTGTCAAGGCTCAGACTTTTGAGTCTAATATATTTCCATTCATATGCTAATAGAAATTTGCAGAATAGAGAACAATATTTATCTTGTTGGAGGTTTACAGGAATACCATGACCTGACATATGTGGAAACTTCAAGAATAAATTATTCCCAAACCAAGAGGTTTGCAACAGCTAACCAGGCCACTCTTGCACATTGCCTAGAAAAATGCTTTGATGAAATGCTGCAAGAAGTTCCATGTATTTTGGGCATGTACCACCCATCATCTCTGTCTAGCCCTGCAATAAATTTTTATTTAAACTGACATTTTGGTATGTTCACCATGCTTCAGGCACATGACTTTGCATTTTAATCAAGGTCATCTGCAACATCTGGAAGATACCATAATGGAAAAACACGAAAGTGCTATTTTTAAAGATATGTGAATCATTTTTCATATGTAGTATTATCTAAATAAAATACTATCCATTATTTTTGGAAGGTTCTGTATTTTCATCATTCATGGATGTAAATCTGAGGTTATTAGAGAACATGAAATATACCATCTGTATTTCAGACTTCCCAATTAGACTGAACTTGTGAAACCGCTCTAGGCCGAGATGCCAGATGGCCGCCCTGCCGCTTGGTGTCTGTCTCCATCACCCATGCCCAAAAGGCACGTGAGATCACGGACAGCACATCAGATCAGATCAGATCAGATCAGTCGCTCAGTTGTGTCCGACTCTTGGCGACCCCATGAAGCGCGGCACGCCAGGCCTCCCTGTCCATCACCAACTCCCGGAGTTCACTGAGACTCACGTCCATGGAGTCAGTGATGCCATCCAGCCATCTCCCCCTCTGTCGTCCCCTTCTCCTCCTGCCCCCAATCCCTCCCAGCATCAGAGTCTTTTCCAATGAGTCAACTCTTCGCATGAGGTGGCCAAAGGACTGGAGTTTCAGCTTTAGCATCAGTCCTTCCGAAGAAATCCCTGGGTTGGTCGCCTTCAGAATGGACTGGTTGGATCTCCTTGCGGTCCAAGGGACCCTCAGAAGTCTTCTCCAACACCACCAAGTTCAAAAGCATCCATTCTTTCAGCGCTCAGCCTTCTTCATGGTCCAACGCTCACATCCATACATGACCACAGGAAAAACCGTAGCCTTGACTGGACGAACCTTTGTTGGCAAAGGAATGTCTCTGCTTTGGAATATGCTATCTAGGTTGGTCATCACTTTCCTTCCAAGGAGTAAGCGTCTTTTAAGTTCATGGCTGCAGTCACCATCTGCAGTGATTTTGGAGCCCAGAAAAATCAAGTCTGACACCGTGTCCACTGGTTCCCCATCTATTTCCCATGAAGTGATGGGACCGGATGCCGTGATCTTCGTTTTCTGAATGTGGAGCTTTAAGCCCACTTTTTCACTCTCCTCTTTCACTGTCATCAAGAGGCTCTTGAGTTCCTCTTCACTTTCTGCCATAAGGGTGGTGTCATCTGCATATCTGAGGTGGTTGATAGTTCTCCCGGCAATCTTAATTCCAGCTTGTGTGTCTTCCAGTCCAGCGTTTCTCATGATGTTCTCTGCGTATAAGTTAAACACACAGGGTGACGATAGACAGCCTTGACTAGCTCCTTTTCCTATTTGGAACCAGTCTGTGGTTCCATGTCCAGTTCGAACTGTTGCTTCCTGACCTGCATACAGATTTCTCAAGAGGCAGGTCAGGTGGTCTGGTATTCCCATCTCTTCCAGAATTTTCCACAGTTTACTGTGATCCACGCCGTCAAAGGCTTTGGCATAGTCAATAAAGCAGAAATAGATGCTTTTCTGGAACTCTCTTGCTTTTTCCATGATCCAGCGTAGGTTGGCAATCGGATCTCTGGTTCCTCTGCCTTTTCGAAAACCAGCTTGAACATCAGGAAGTTCACGGTGCACATATTGCTGAAGCCTGGCTTGGAGAATTTTGAGCATGACTTTACTAGCGTGTGAGATGAGTGCAAGTGTGCGGTCATGTGAGCATTCTTTGGCATTGCCTTTCTTTGGGATCGGAATGAAAACGGACCTTTTCCAGTCCTGTGGCCACTGCTGAGTTTTCCAAATGTGCTGGCATATTGAGTGCAGCACTTTCACCGCATCATCTTTCAGGATTTGGAAGCGCTCCACTGGCATTCCATCACCTCCACTAGCTTTGTTCGTAGTGATGCTTTCTAAGGCCCACTTGACTTCACATTCCAGGATGTCTGGCTCTAGGTCAGGGATCACACCATCGTGATTATCTGGGTCGTGAGATCTTTTTTGTAAGGTTCTTCTGTGTATTCTTGCCATCTCTTCTGAATATCTTCTGCTTCTGTTGGGTCCATACCATTTCTGTCCTGTATCGAGCCCATCTTTGCATGAAATGTTCCTTTGGTATCTCTGAGTTTCTGGAAGAGATCCCTAGTCTATCCCATTCTGTGCTTTTCCTCTATGTCTTTGCATTGATCGCTGAAGAAGGCTTTCTTATCTCTTCTTGCTATTCTTTGGAACTCTGCATTCAGATGTGTGTATCTTTCCTTTTCTCCTCTGTTTTCGCTTCTCTTCTTCTCACAGCTATGTGTAAGGCCTCCCCAGACAGCCATTTTGCTTTGTGGCATTTCTTTTCCATGGGGATGGTCTTGATTCCTGTCTCCTGTTCAATGTCACGAACCTCATTCCACAGTTCACACGGACAGCACGTAGCGCGCCCAGAACACACAACAGGATCCTCCTGAACCCAGAATGGCGATTGTTATGGATCCACGTGGAGGGCGTCGATATCCCCACCTGATGCGTGAATAGGAGTCACACAGACTCGATGGGTTTGAGCTTGGATGGGGTGTCCTATCCGGAGAGATCACGTGGGTCAGAAAGCACACACGGAACAGAATAAAACCAAAGACCACAGCCAAGTCAAGGGAGGGCTGAACCCGAGGACCTCACCGGTCCCGTGGCATCACGTGCCGTACACGGCCTTTCTCGATGGCCGAGAGGGACGTGGAATGTATGTGTCCCCGTATTGGTGTGTCGTGCCCGAAACCACGCCACGGAGAGGGATCGTGTCTGATGCTCATCATCTCTCAAAAGATACATACACCGGGTCTCTTTAGAAAACGATGGAAGGATATCTTTGAATGCAGTGGGAATGACGTGGGAAAGACACATCCAAGTGGAATCAGCATGGCTGAGAGACCTCCCCCAAATAGAGAGGGGAGGCCATCGAGGAAGAGGTCCGTGTGTCTCAGTCTGGATGGAATGTACACTTGGAGCACTGACTGGGTCCCAGAGGCCTCCAGATCATCTAAGGAAACAGTGTTCCCAAAATTCAAGATACCTCTCACGCCCTCCCCTTTCCCTAAATACCTTGTGACCGTCTACCCTGGAAGAAGAAACATGTCCTTTGTTGCATGACAGCAAATCCTAATTGCTCTCAGCTGGCTTGACAACCTCACAAGGTTCAGCTTTCTAGGCCCCTGACTCTTTCCTGTGGAACATTCCCTGGGTTTTATTGAAATCTGTGTCCCTGCATGGCAATATCTAAGACCCTCCCCGCGCCCGCCCCCCCCCCCCCACACACAATAAAGCTTTCTTTTCTTTTTTCTTTCTTTCCTTTTTTTTTTTTGGTGTGCAGCCAATACTGACCATTCATTGAAGGATAATAAAACTAGGTGATGTTATGTGTTTCATGTCCCAGTGTATTGAAATAGAATGTTCTTCGTTAAGGACATACAACATCCTCTGTTCTAACGTGTACAGAATGGTGACTTGATGCACCTGTCTGTTGCAAAAGAATCATTCATGACCACCCAAGCGGTAGCTCATAGCTTGATCACAACCCATACGTGTCATGACTGTATGCGAAAGAAAGTGAAGTCACTCAGTCGTGTTGGACTCTTTGCGACCCCACGGACTGTAGCCTACCAGGCTCCTCAGTCCATGGAATTTTCCAGGCAAGACTACTGGAGTGGGTTGCCATGTCCTTCTTCCATTGTATGGGAAGTGAATGCGTCATGTCCACGATCATGGCGACTTTCGAATAGGATAATGCTGCTGCTGCTGCTGCTGCTGCTGCTGCTGCTGCTGAGTCGATTCCGTCGTGTCCGAATCTGTGCGACCCCGTAGACGGTAGCCCGCCGGGCACCCCCGTCCCTGGAGTTCTCCAGGCAAGAACACTGCGGTGGGTTGCCATGTCCTTCTCCAAGGCGTGAAAGGGAAAACGGGAAGGGAAGTCACTCCGTCGTGTCCGACTCTGTGCGACAACGTGGACTGCGGCCTACCGGGCTCCTCTGTCCATGGGATTTTCCGGGCAAGAGGACTGGAGTGGGGTGCCGTTGCCTTCTCCGAATATGAGACAACGATAATACTAATACTATTCTTTAGAATCACCGTGCTCTTTGTGACGTAGACAGTATATATGTACCTTATCCGTGAAGTTCCCCCCCCGCCCCCCCGCCCCCCCCCCCCCCCCCGCCGTTACATCGGCATCTTCCCATGTCTCCCTCCCCCAGCCGCTCTGTGATGATCGTTTTCACTGTTTTAGGTGGCCTTGCATGGCATGTCAGTGACAGGAGAAACTCTTTTTCTTTCTCTACCTGACTTCTTCATTGGGCATCACTCCCTAAGTCCCATCCATGCGATCACGATGTAAGACTGTGTTCACTCCTGGGGCTACCTGGGACACCTAGATCTACCTATCGATCGATCTCTACCTGGATCGTGTATCTTCTTGATCTAGTCTTCCCTTGATGGACACTTGGGCTGGTTCCCCATCTTGACTCTTGTGAATGGATGCTGCGATGGACCTGGGAGTGCAGGCCTCTCTCTGCGAGTTTCAGGTTTTATTTTCTTTCGAGGTCTACCCAGAAGTGAGATGGTTGGCAGGATCCATCCTTTCTCCACCGAGACTCGTTTCTAAGTCCTTCTGAGGTGATCCAGTTGCTGCTGCTGCGGCTGCCGCTAAGTCGCTTCCGTCGTGTCCAACTCTGTGCGACCCCATAGACGGCAGCCCGCCAGGCTCCCCCCGTCCCTGGGATTCTCCAGGCGAGAACACTGGAGTGGGTTGCCACGGCCTTCTCCAATGCGTGGAAGGGAAAAGGGAAAGGGAAGTCGCTCGGTCGTGTTCGACTCTTCCCGACCCCGTGGACGGCGGCCTACCGGGCTCCTCCGCCCATGGGAGTTTCCAGGCGCCGCCCATGGGAGTTTCCAGGCGAGAGGACTGGAGTGGGTTGCCGTGGCCTTCTCCGGTGATCCGGGGAACGATCCGTTCTTTTCCAATAGACGCCGTTTGAATCCACGTGACTGCGTACGTCTTAGGGAATACGGTGACGACGACGACGACCCAAACGCTCCCGTGAGCACCATGGAACCGGAGGGTGTGTCCGCGGCATGATTCCCCCGTGCCAGCTTTCCACAGCTCGTACGCGTCCACGAGCCCCCTGAGGTCGGCATGTCATTCGATAGACACGGAAACACGGTTGTCACGGACCGGGGTTGCCTAGGTGCCAGTCGATCCCCAGATGAGTGGAGGGATGACAGAGTTCTTAGGGAACAGAGCGGAGACACAGAGAATGATTTCCTCGAGACGAGGGCGGTGAGACGAGAAGAACGATGGGAAGTGGTGCCCGGGGAACCAGACATGGTCGAATAGGAAAGAAAACGTGTCAGATGAGACGAGAGGGGAGAAGGATTCCAAGTCAGTGGAGCAGCACGGGGGAGACAGGCCCAGAAGATGCGAGCGGATGCTGGGGGCACGGCACACCTGGACCCGTGAGCGCACAGGGAGCCGAGAGGGATGGCCGTCCATCGCCTGCAGGTCCGCGTGGGCCGATCTCCAGGGCCCGGACTGTGAGGGACTTCGTGAGAACAGTCATGCTCACGGTGCCCACGGGTCACGTCTCCACGGTGCTCTCAGCACTGTACGGAGAGCTCCCCGCGCTGCCCATGGCACAGTGAGCTAGGGTTTCTTTATGTGTATCGACAGAAGATTCAGGGAGCTTCCCGAGTGATGGGACTAGGTATTGGCCGATCGCGTCCGATCTCAGGCAGGCCGTCTCGCTCGACGATCATTGGACATATTTGATGTCTGTGGGGGCATGCTGTGTCTTCGTGGCCGTGCAAGCTGTTCTCTCTCTGTGGAGAGAGGGGGTTGCTCTACGGTCGTGTGTCTGGGCTTCTCGTGGCTGTGGTTCCTCTTGGGGGGCAGGGGCGCCGGGGCACGTGGGCTTCAGTGGCTGCTGGGTGTGGGCTCAACACTCGCAGCGGCCAGGATCTAGAGCACAGACTCCATCACCGAGGCGTATGGGTAGCGTGTGGGCTCTTCCCGGACCGGGGGCGAAACCCACGTCTCCTGCATGGGCACGGGATCGTTGACCACGGGGCCCCCGGGGGATCCCCAGTCCCGAACTCAAGACGGATCTCTTGACGTCACCGCTTTTTCCTGGAGAGGTTCGAAACGATCGGGCCAGGGAGAAGGACACAACCTGTACGTCCTTTCGATGGGATCCCTGAGTCCAGGAGGAGCCGTGCAGACGCCGATAAGGGAGGAAGGGGATGATTTTGCCTTTTTGTAAGGTGAGGATTGGACTCGCAGTCCACACTCCTGTTCCCACCGCTCCCCTCCAGGAACTGGAGTTTGAATCTAGATGGGCCTCTGAGCACACACCTGGCCGGGCTCCATCATGCCGGGTTGACCTTCGGTGCTCACAAACCGGCACGCTTGCTGCCTCTCGACGTGTCCTAGAGAAGAAGACATCGGATTCCGTATCAGATCAGCTTCTTTGATGAGCGACGGCATGACAGCCACAGCAAGTGGGATGGATACACACAAACGTTGGTTTCTTTTGGACTATGAGCCCACCTCTGTTCGTGTGTGTGTGTGTGTGTGAGAGAGAGAGAGAGAGAGAGATGCCTTTGTGGTTCTAAAGCAAGAAGCACTGAGGAGTGAAGACATTCTTGAACGAACATATTATCCTTCATTTCAGTCGTGATGGTCCAGTGAGTTGGAGGACGACGTGGACTGTTTCGGGGTAGATGATTTTAGAAGACTGTGAAGGGACTTCCCTGCCTGGTGGTCCAGTGGTGAAGAATCCACCTGCCGATGAGGCAGGGGACAGGGTGTTTTCAATCGATCCCTGATCCGGGAAGATGCCGCCGGGCTCTGGGCAGGTTCGATATGAACCTACAGAATGGACGGACAGTGCCAGGCGTGAAGGCGAGGGCAGGCAGACAGGGGACTCTGGACGAGGATGACTGACACGGACGGACACGGACGCCTCCGTTGTAGGTGGGCTGTGGCCGGCCGGCACACTCCTCTGGGGCAGGATGTTCCTAGGACCGTTGGGGAGTGTGCCCGTGCGTGCCCGTGGGAGGAGCAGGGGACCGAAGGGAACTCTCTGTCCTCTCTGCTCCACGGGGCCCACGGCACCCTAATTGGCTCCAAGAGAGGATGCCTCCGATGGAAAGACAAACCCACACGTGAGGGACCCTCCCTTCTGGTTCACTTGGATTCGGAAAGCGTGACGGTCAGGTTCACTCAATGCTCTGGATGTCTGTGCTTCCTGAGATCCCGGCCTACTCATGGGAAGGACCCGTGGAACCGGATGAGATCTCCCTCTGCACGGCGGCGGCGGCTCCAGGGTGCACACGTTTCAGTGGCTACGGCTTGTGGACATCGATCGCACCGAGAGCCTAACCCCCGGTGTGCCAGACGCCTGTGTCCACGATGCGTGAACAGTTCTAAGTGTGGGAAGCCCCAAACTTGCCACTGCCTGTTCGATCTGCAGGGACTCTGCGAAGCACAAACGTGCCCGGTCTCCTGACCGATCCCCTTTTCGGAGCCAGCCTGGTGCATGATCTCTTTTCCAGGCCGCAGGCACACACTGGCGCTGGGGAGCTGTGTTCCTGTTCCTCCTCCTCCTCCTCCTCCTCCTCTCTGCCCCCACCCTTCCCCCCACACGCAGGCTCCCCCACCCCGCCTGGCCCCAGCCCGTCCGGGTCTCCCCCACCCGCGGAAAAGGCCAGGAAAAACATGGTCCCTGAACGACGCAGCTGAGAAACAGTGGAAGTCCACTCGGATGCGGTTAGGAGACACCTGAGCATACCTAGGCCAACACTGCCACCGTGTGGGGTGAGAGGCCAGCGCGAGGGGAGCTCAACAGTTCAGAGGAGGGGGAAGAGGAGCAGGAGGGAGAGAGGGAGAGAGGGAGGTGGGGGGTGGGGGGCGGGGGGGGGTCGGGGGGGTCGGGGGGGGGTCGGGGGGGGTCGGGGGGGGGAGGCGAGGGACAGGCTGAAGCTGTCTCAGGGCGATGACGTGGATGAAAACGTTCCCCTTCGGAAGGGCGCTCCGAAGAGATCGTGGCTGCGGGACCTGGAGAGCACAAAGGGCTTCGTTTTGGAGGCTGATCTTCAAGCTGGGAGTGGGGGGGTGGGGTGGGGGAGGGGAATCATCCAGACAGAGGAAAGACACCAGGCCGAGAAGGCAAGAGAGATTCTTTACACAAGTGAATCGGATGCTTTTCTGTTCATGTGTTCCCTAATCACATCATCACGGAAATCCAGCCAGCCAGCCAGCCACCCACCATCGTTTCGCTCCTTTCTTCTTCTCTACATTTTGAACGGCGAGTGAGGGAGAGAGTCTTTCAATGGTTTGAGAGGAGTTTGGAATGTCGTGGGACCATGGTACTTTTCAGCCATGGATGAACGTGACGGCTTCTTTTGTCCGCTTCGGCGTTCAGGGTTATCCCCAACTCCCCCTGCCGAGTGAGGCCTGTGTGTCGCTGTGTGCTGGAGGACACCGTGCTGTCCCCATCTTGATCTTGGACTGAACAAAACCACCGTTGGGAGTGTGTTCGGTTGCTTGGCTTCGTTTCCTTTCTCTATGGCACTCACCTGACCGTCCTGTCCACTCTTGGGATCTTTCATCTCCCCCTCCCCCTCAAGGCAATCGGGTCCTTTTCTTTCTCCTCCTCCTGCTCCTCCTCCTCCTCCTCACCCTAGTTTCTCCCCCCCACCCCATCCCCCCCACAAGTCCCACTCTTCTCAAACGGACGTCTAACTGACTGCCAACGTTTACTTTTGCCTTCTTTCCTTCCTTCCTTCTTCCTTTCCTTTTTGTTCGGGGGGGGGGGGGCGTTCCCCCTTTAATTTTCAGCTGTACAGACGATGTTTTAGTGTAGCACATGACACAGCCATCACCAGGATACATCTAGTTAGTGACTGTCCATCACCACTTGGTGTCACGGCAAATGACATTTGGTGTCATGACATGCCCGTGACTCATGTATTTCATAAGTGGAAGGTTGCACCGCTTTGTCTGTCTCCCTCGCCAGGGGCACTCACTCATTCTCTCCTCACCCCCGCCCCGCCCCCCCCCCCCCCCCCCCCCCCGCCCTGCACAGTTCCCCCTCCCCCGCCCCTCCCTCCTCTGGCCAGCCCCCCCCCCCCCCCCCCACCGTGTGTTCCTTTGTAGTGTCTCTGAGCCTGTTTCTGTTTGGTTCTGTTCTGTTCTCCGTGTATGGTTTGGTAGGTTCTGCATGGAAACGACTGATCTGAGGTATTTCATGTAGCATAATACCCTCTAAAGGTCTCTCCAGGTTCCTGCAGACTGTGAGATTTCATTCCCTTCTGGTGGTTGAGTCCCATTCCTCTGTGTGTGTGTGTGTGTGTGTGTGTGTGTGTGTGTCTGCATGTGCGTGAGCACGCGTGCACGTGAATAGATCCAGGCATAGGCACACAGACAGAGTTCTATCATGATGTGTGTACGGATGTCGACCTAGGTATAGGGGTCGATCCCACACATGCACACATCCGTATCTTCTTTGTCCCTTCCCTCCGTGGGCACCCTGTGGAGTTGCTGGGTTGGGTCGAATGGGGGAATCTTTGGGGGAGTGTACTTCGCAGGACTCTTTTCCCTAGGGATGTGGTTTCTCTGTCTGTGAGGCGCCAGGGGATGAGATCTGATCTCTCTGAGTCTGCCCACAGTTTTCTCAGCTGCAGAAAAGACGCGTTCAATCCATCAGGAGCCACTGTCCTCTGATGGTTCGAACTTGCTGTCGTGATTGCGATTCCCGGCTCCTGGGCCTTTCCTCTCCGAATGAGAAGGATCATTGTCCAGGGAAACGCCCCGGGGTGGGGTGCTTCCGTGAGCCCGCCCCCACCCCCAGCAGCCTCAGCTCAGCCCAGCCCAGCCCAACCCAGCCCAGCCCTGCCGTGGATGTGTGTTCTACCTTGTGCTTCTGGGTGTCTGTCTGTCTGTTCCACCTTTCTTTGGAAGGAAGGGGTCTGTTCGGGCCTCCTGCCCACTTCGCTCATCAGGGGTTGTTTCCCTTTTGGAGGTTGAGGTGTCTGACGCCTTGATCGGTGTTGGACAGAAAAGCCCCTTTTGCAATATGCTTGTGCTTTCCCCGCATATACGGGCGTGTGCGCGCACACGACCGACCGACAGACAGACAGACAGACAGACACACACACACACACACACACGGATGTGTGTTTCCGTCCGGGTATGTACGTGTGTGTCTGTGAGTATATATATATACGTATGTACACCTATAGACACACACACCACACACGCGTGCATGTAGACATCCACGTAGACACATGGATATAGATGCACACATACACTGATGCATATGTACATGTATGTATACACACGCACGTTTGCGTATGCGTATACATGTGTGTGCATCTATGCACATCAATCTGTGTATAGGCACTCTAGGTGCACACGGGCACCTGTACATACGTACATGCGTGCACGTCTACGTATATATACACACGTGTGTATGTAGGCACAGATACACACGTGCGTCTGTGTGGACGTACATACGCTCTCTGTAGACGTCTGCGTATGCGTCCGTATGTATGTATACATGTGTACATACACGTGTGCACACACACACGCAGATATGTGTGTCTATGCAAGCATGCACGTACGGGTACGCATAGACGTGCATCCACACCTGTGCGCAGACATCACACGTATTCACACTATACGTGCATCTAGATGCGTTGACACGTCCGCATGTATGTGTGTGTGTGTGCCTATGTATCCCGACGTCTTTGCACATGTGAGCATGTGTGTTCATGCCTGTGTCTATCCGTGTATGTATGTGTATAGATGCCTCTGTATGCGTATATACACGCAAGCATACACGCACACTAGAAACGCCTAGGCATACACGTGCGCACACAGACACGTGCGTGTATGTGAGCATGCCCTTTGTACGTGTGTGTTTATATGCATGCGTGCACGTATATATAGACGCGAATACGTGTGCATATGCATATGTATACGTGTATATGCACATGTGTATGCGTTCTCCCTCTCCCTCTCCCTCTCCCTCTCCCTCTCCCTCTCCTCTCTTTCTCTAACTTTTAAGCTGCTAGGACAGTTCCACGAGTTGACTTTCCTGCCTGGTGGTTTTGTTTCATTTCGTTTCTGAGCTACGTGAAAAAGTTATTTATTCATTGAGTTGGCTGTTGTCATGGGACCCGGGGTTTATTTAGTGGATCCCTATGGACTCGGTCCTCCTCACCAGCACGCCCCTCAACATCACCCCCCCACACCCTCCCCCCAACCCCCCACCTCCCGCAGCCCTGCCACCCCAGACCTCCCAGGCCGTTTGCCTTTCCGCTGTTTGTGGCCAGTGGTGTTGAAATCCATGTTCTCCTGACCTCAAGTGCACTTTCCCCACCCACCCGCGCATGCTTGTGTGTGTCGTCTTTGGACTTTGTCACGGTGTCTCTACCCAGGTTGAGTTTTGTTTTCTCTTCTTGGGGGTCCGAGTGTCTCCTTCTTTTCCTTTCTTACTCCTAGGCTTGTGTGTCTGTGTCTGTGTCTGCTTTCGAAAGTCCTGCTTTGTTCTCCCAGCAGCGCTTGCCTGGTTTCGCTTTGCCGGTCCCTCCCTCCCTCCCTCCCTTTCTCCCTCCCTCCCTCCCGCACCCCTCTTTCGGGGGGCCGGGGGCCGGGGGTTCCTGGGATGTCACTGGTGCCCCCTCTCTCCGCCCACCCCGCCCCGAGCCCCCGCCGCCCGCCGGCGTCTCCGTGGAATGTCCCTCCACCACCCTGGAATCGCGTGGGGGATCGCGGCTCTTTCGTGGCAGTCTCCAGGGGAGAGATCTCCCGGCTCCTCTCCCTTCCTCTGAGGCCAGGGTCGCGTCGCGTCGCGTCGCTCGGCGGCGGAGGCTCCGGGCCGAGCTCGGGCGTTTGGGCGGCCGGCGCTGTGGCGTCCCCGGCGGCCGGCGACAGCGACCCGTCCTCGGGACGTTCGAGCCGGTTGTCGGGAGCCACCTGGCGGCCGCTTGTATATTGTCCCTCCCCCTCCGGAGCTTCGGCGAGCCCTTCAGGAGGGTTGTGACTCAGCCGCCGGGCCCGAGGCAGAGCTCTCAGACACTGGCTATGCTGGCGGCGACAGTCCCGGTGGCGCCGAGGCCTAGGGACGTCCTGCTGTCGCCGGAGATTGGTTCTTCAGGTTTCTGAGGAGGGTGATCATCGCGGCGCTCTGTGGCCGGGCTCTGGGGTGGCCGGACCGGGTCGACCAGCATCTCCCCGTGCCCCTGTGGCCGCGGAGAAGGAGCGGCCGGACCCTCCCTGGGCCGGGCCGCCGCGGTGGGCAGGGAGAGGGTCTTCCCTGCCCGGAGCGCCTGGATTCGGGCTCGGCGGTCCGGACTCCTCCTGGGCCGCCCTCAGGAGCGTTTGCTTCGCCCTCGGCCCCGCTCCGGAGGTGGGGACTCACCCGCCGGAGTCATGAGGGTTGACGGGGAGAGGCGGGCGCCTGTGCGGCCGCCCCCCCACCCCAACCCGTGGGGTCCGGTCGCCCGAGGCGTCTCCTGGCACACATGCTGTTTCTTTTTCAAAGTCCCGATGGGTCCGGAGACGTGGATGGACCGGACCCTGCTTCCGCGTGTGGCCGGGGAGGGCGCGCTCGACCCTTCAGCGTGCCTTCGTGGGTCTCGGTCGTCGGATGCGACTTTGTCTCACCCCTCCCCACCTCCCTGAATCCCGGTCAGGAGGTGGGGACCGGCTCGGGCCGTCCTGGGTGCCCCATCTAGGACGGTCTGGGTCCCTGGCGCGGTCCCTGGTCGGGCCCGCTCGTCTCGTTGGAGGCGCCTCGCTGACGGTTCTTCCTTCTCGTTTCTTGATGCTCATCGAAGCCAAATCCCCGTTCGGAGACTCCGACGGACCGGTACCCCTACCCGTGTGGGCGAAGCGGGAGAGGGCGCCCCCGGCCAGCTCCCTCTCCCTTGGTGGGTGTCCGTGCCCCCACTTTGGCCATCGCGCGCCCCCTCCACCTGCTCCCCTTCCCCTGGTCGACCAGATGACTCCCCCCCCACCACGAGAGCTCCGGGCCTGGTGTTTATGGGGTAGCGCTGGGGACAGGTGGCTGGGCCAAGGTTCTGGGGTTCCTCCATGCAAGTCGTGGATGGGCCCCGCTGTCGGCTGCTGTCGTTTCGTCGCCCTTAATGGGCCTTTTCTACCACCAGATAAGCACTGACACAGCCTGCTATGGTATTTGTTGTTGAGAAAACTGTGGGTCTCTGAGTGTACATGAGGTTCTGGGCTTTTGGGACCCCAGCTCTGGTGCCTGGTTCGGCTCTTGCCGCTGGAGCCGCCTGCCTGGGGCTGTGCACCGGCTCCCATATGGTGTTGTCTGGCTGATCCAACTCATGGTGCCATCTCTGGTCTCTGGACGACCTAAGGGTGGAGAAGCAAGGTGAGGCACTGTGGGTCTTTTACTGTGTGCTCCCCACTGTGGGCACCCGGTGAAGATTGAGATGTGAACCCTGCCCTGTGGGCTCAGTGCCATGTGTCAGTTCTCAAATCTCCTGGGGTTGTGGGCCACTCTCACCCGAGGTGAGGTGGGGGGTGGAGGTTGCCAGTGAGGCTTAAAGCAGGCTCTTCTGGTGACTGTCCTTGCTGTGCTCTCTGTGCCCCACCTTGGTTCATCTGATCCATGTGGTGTGGTTGTGCTATGTTGGGCCTAAGCCATGCCAGGTGAGGGACAGGTGTTCCTGGTGAATGTGTCTGTTTGGTCTGTCCATGGGGTCCCTTTGCCTGACTTTTCCCCACTGGCTGTTGGGGAGGGGGAGGAAGGTGGGGGTTGGGTTGTGGCCTCTGGCCCTGACCTTTGGTCTCCTGTCCCCTGCCTCGTATGGTGTCAGTGGGGGCCGTGGGTCTTCTGACACAGCAAGTGCTCTTGTTTTGCTTTCCCAGTGTGTGCTCTGCGAGCGGCCCTCCCTGCAGTGGGGAGGGCTGTGCCACTGCTGTGCTGTGCCCACCCCCCACGTGTGTGCGAGTGAGCTTTGTTGGGCCTTCGGTGGTGCCCCTCGAGCGCTTTAGGTTGTTGCTCAGGTGCCTGAGGCCGAGCCGCGGTGTTTCTGTTAACCCCGGTGTCCTCCTTGGGTCCCCACTGTGGTGGTGTGTGTGTGTCCTGTGAGTGGTTCTCTTTGGGGGGGTTGAGGCGGTAGGAGAGGTGTGCTTGTTCCCCTCGTTGTCGAGTCTGACGGGTGAGGCCTTGCAGGGGACGGGACGCGGGCTCTGCGCTGGCCCCGGCCGCGCAGATACTCCTGTGTTGGTGCTCCACCTACCTGTACCGCAGACCCCTCCCACCCCCAGCTGAGGACTGGTGGTTCGTGGAGCATTTCCGTGGGCACGAAGGAGAGAGACGATCTGGGTGAGGAGTGGTGAGCTCTCGGTGAGAAAGCCTTCTCTAGCGATCCGAGAGGGAGCCTTGGGGTACCGGACCCCCCAGCTGCTGCTCCTCCCGAGTGTGCAGTGGCCACCGTGGCGGCTGCCAAGAGCGTGTGGGCAGAACACTCCGCCCCCTACCTCCCCTCCGGGGGCGGTGAGGGGGGTCGGGTGTGCCGGCCCTGCGGTGGGGCTGTGTGCCGCTCGTTGCCTACCGCGGCCCGCGCCTCCCCCCCTCGAGTTGGGGGAGGGTCCCCCTGGGCCCTGCTGGGCGTCTGGCAGGTGGGGGGGACCAGAGCGTGCGTGCGCCGTGTGTGCGCGCGGTCGGCCCCTGCGGTGTGGTGAACCTTGGGGCAAAGGGGGGAAGGTGTTGGGCGCGTGACATCCGGTCGGCCCCAGCTTCCCCAGCCCCGCAGTCGTGGTGCGGGAGAGCCTATCGCTCCCGTGCTCTCCCCACGAGCCGCAGCCGGTGGTGGCGTGCGGTTACGGTCGGGGCCGCCTCGTTCGAGAGCATGATCCCCAGGATGTTGAGCCTTAGAATGGCAGACTAGATGGAAGATGGATCTGTCGAGGACAGATGGTGGAAAATGGGTTTGTGCGGCTCGCTGGCCCTGGCGGCGGGGTCGGGTTGTGGGGGCCCGCTCTGGGGCTGGCCAGGACTGGTCAGCACCCCAGGTGTGTTGTGGGACTGTTCTCGTGCATGGGTGGTGGTGGGACCCTGCACTGGTTTTTCTGGTGGCCCGGCCGTGTTCCTGGTGTCTTTGTGGTCCCTGGATGGTGCCTGCAGCCCTGTCCCGTGGCCCCTGCCATGTGTGCTTGCTGGCCCCTCCCATTGCTGCCAGCCTTTCCTCCTTGTCCCGTGCGTGCAACTGCCCCGTGCTCCCTTCCCCTGTCTGGGGCCAAGCTGGCCCCACCTCATTTGGGTGTTGTCCCCCAGCCTCTGTTGGCTAGTGGTGTCCCCAAGGTGGGGTGGTGTGTGGGGGATGTGGGGGATGTGGGGGCCTCCAGTGTGTGGAGGGAGAGTGTTCTCCCTGGCTGGCTTGTGGCTCTTGGGTGTGTGTCAGTGGTGGTGGGTGTGAGCAGCCGTGAGGGTGCAGGGGGGTGCCAGTCTGTTGTCCTGGGTGTGCTGTGGGACCGTCCCTGTGATGGGAAGCCTCTAGTGGTGACATCCTGTGGTGGGCCCTGGTGGGCAACTTGTGCTTCCCCCTGCCCCACTATGGGTTGCTTTAAGCCATGCCCCTCGTGGTGGTGTGTGGCCACCCCACCAACACTGCCCCCATTCTGTGGTGTTGGCCTCGTGTGGCTGCACCCTGTTGGTGCCCCTCTCTGTCTGTCTGTCCACCTCAGTCTGCTTGCCATCTGCTGCTTCTTGGGGCTGTGCCCTGGTGTGTCTCACTCCCAGGGCTGCTGTGGTCCCAATCTGTTGCCCATTTTGCCATTGCCTGTCACCACCGTTGCGTGGTGGATGAGGGGGAGCTCCTGTGATCTCCTCCCTCCCCTGCCCCACCATGGCCCCCCACTCCAGTGGGCTTGCCTGAGTGTGGGTTGGGTCCCTGGTTTTGCCCACTGCAGGCTGGTTGCTGTGTCCTCACTGGCTGGCATCCCTGCCCTTCTGGGGTGGGTGTGATGGTCAGACACAGGGTGTGCATCGGCTGTCCATGGTGTGGCCTTGGCTGTGGGGGAGTCCCCCCGGGGCGGGTGGGCTTGCGGTGGGGGTGGAGGGAGAGGGGGCTCTGTTGCCCTCTTCCTCCCCCTCCTCAGCCCTCTGCGCGGTGGCGGTGCGCTGTGAGCCTTGTGGACCAGGAGCGTGTGTGCGATCAGGCGTTTCTGCCATGGTGCGGGATGGGGGCGGCCGGGTCTCCCAGCCGGGCGAGTGCGATCTTGCCACCCCCTCCCCCTGGCTCCCTCGCTTTGCGGGTCTTCTGGCTCGTGTGCCGCGGCCGTGGCCTCTCCACCCCGCCCCGCTTTCGAGGTAGTGATGAAAAATAATACAGGACTCTTTTGAGGCCCTGTGATTGGAATGAGCCCAGTTAAAATACTTCCGTGAGGATCCATTGGAGGGCAAGTCTGGTTCCAGCAGCCGCCGTAATTCCAGCTCCAATAGTGTATATTAAAGTTGCTGCAGTTAAAAAGCTCGTAGTTGGATCTTGGGAGCGGGCGGGCGGTCTGCCGTGAGGCAAGCCACCGCTCGTCCCCTACTCTTTGCCTCTTGGTGCCCCCTCGATGCTCTTAGCTGAGTGGCGTGGTCCTTGTGCTCTGTTTCTTCCCTGGAGGGTCGG
>NW_020867701.1:0-32129 GCF_003369695.1 Bos indicus x Bos taurus
GCTCTACTGCAAAGCCACAGTCATCAAGACAGTATGGTACTGGCACAAAGACAGAAATATAGATCAATGGAACAAAATAGAAAGCCAGAGATAAATCCACGCACATATGGACACCTTATCTTTGACAAAGGAGGCAATAATATACAATGGAAAAAAGACGATCTCTTTAACAAGTGATGCTGGGGAAACTGGTCAACCACTTGTAAAAGAATGAAACTAGAACACTTTCTAACACCATTCACAAAAATAAACTCAAAATGGATTAAAGATCTAAATGTAAGACCAAAAACTATAAAACTCCTAGAGGAGAACATAGGCAAAACACTCTCTGACATAAATCATAGCAGGATCCTCTATGACCCACCTCCCAGAATATTGGAAATAAAAGCAAAAATAAACAAATAGGACCTAATTAAAATTAAAAGCTTCTGCGCAACAAAGGAAACTATAAGCAAGGTAAAAAGACAGCCTTCAGAATGGGAGAAAATAATAGCAAATGAAGCAACTGACAAAGAATTAATCTCAAAAATATACAAGCAACTCCTGCAGCTCAATTCCAGAAAAATAAATGACCCAATCAAAAAAATAGGCCAAAGAACTAAACAGACATTTCTCCAAAGAAGGCATACAGATGGCTAACAAACACATGAAAAGATGCTCAACATCACTCATTATCAGAGAAATGCAAATCAAAACCACAATGAGGTACCATTTCACACCAGTCAGAATGACTGCTATCTAAAAGTCTACAAGCAATAAATGCTGGAGAGGGTGTGGAGAAAAGGGAACCCTCTTACACTGTTGGTGGGAATGCAAACTAGTCCAGCCACTATGGAGAACATTGTGGAGATTCCTTAAAAAACTGGAAATAGAACTGCCATATGACCCAGCAATCCTACTGCTGGGCATACACACTGAGGAAACCAGAACTGAAAGAGACACTTGTACCCCAATGTTTATCACAGCACTATTTATAATAGCCAGGACGTGGAAGCAACCTAGATGTCCATCAGCAGACAAATGGATAAGAAACCTGTGGAACATATACACAATGGAATATTACTCAGCCATTAAAAAGAATACATTTGAATCAGTTCTAATGAGGTGGATGAAACTGGAGCCTATTATACAGAGTGAACTAAGTCAGAATGAAAAACACCAATACAGTATACTAACGCATATATATGGAATTTAGAAAGATGGTAATGATGACCCTATATGTGAGACAGGAAAAGAGACACAGATGTATAGAACAGTCTATTGGACTCTGGGAGAAGGTGAGGGTGGAATGATTTGAGAGAATAGCATTGAAACATGTATATTATCATATGTGAAACAGATCACCAGTCCAGCTTCGATGCATGAGACACGGTGCTCAGGGCTGGTGCACTGGGATGACCCTCAGGGATGGGATGGAGAGAGAGGTGGGAGGGGGGTTCGGTATGGGGAACACATGTATACCCAGGGCTGATTCATGTCAATGTATGGCAAAACCTACTACAATATGGTAAGGCAATTAGCCTCCAATTAAATAAATTTTTTAAAAATAGTAAAAAAAAGCATCAATTCTTTACCGCTCAGCTTTCTTTATAGTTCAACTCTCACATCCATACATGACTACTGGAAAAACCATAACCTTGACTAGACCAAACTTTGTTGACAAAGTAATGTCTCTGGTTTTTAATATGTTGTCTTGGTCAGTCATAACTTTCCTTCCAAGGAGTAAATGTCTTTTAATTTCATGGCTGCAGTCACCATTTGCAGTGATTTTGGAGCCCCCCAAAATAGTATGCCACTGTTTCCACTGTTTCCCCATCTATTTCCCATGAAGTGATAGGACCAGATGCCATGATTTTAGTTTTCTGAATGTTGAGCTTAAAGCCAACTTTTTCACTCTCCACTTTCACTTTCATCAAGAGGCTCTTTAGTTCTTCATTTTCTACCATAAGGTTGATGTCATCTGCATATCTGAGGTTATTTCTATTTCTCCCAGCAATCTTGATTCCAGCTTGTTCTTCATCCAGCCCAGCATTTCTCATGATGTACTCTGCATATAAGTTAAACAAGCAGGGTGACAATATACAGCCTTGATGTACTCATTTTCTTATTTGGAACCAGTCTGTGTTTCTATGTCCAGTTCTAACTGTTGCTTCCTGATCTACATACATGTTTCTCAAGGGGCAGGTCATGGTCTGGTATTCCCATCTCGAAGAATTTTCCACAGTTTATTTGTGATCCACACAGTCAAAGGCTTTGGCATAGTCAATAAAGCAGAAATAGATGTTTTTCTGGAACTCTATTGCTTTTTCTATGATCCAGCGGATGTTGGCAATTTGATCTCTGGTTCCTCTGCCTTTTCTAAAACCAGCTTGAACATCTGGAAGTTCATGGTTCACGTATTGCTAAAGCCTGGCTTGCAGAATTTTGACATTACTTTACTAGCATGTGAGATGAGTGCAATTGTGCAGCAGTTTGAGCATTCTTTGGCATTGCCTTTCTTTGGGATTGGAATGAAACTGACCTTTTCCAGTCCTGTGGCCACTGCTGAGTTTTTCCAATTTGCTGGCAGTATTGAGTGCAAGCACTTTGCGAGCATCATCTTTCAGGATTGACAGTAGCTCAGCTGGAATTCCATCACCTCCACTAGCTTTGTTCGTAGTGATGCTTTCTAAGGCCCACTTGACTTCACATTCCAGGATGTCTGACTCTAGGTGAGTCTCACACACCATCATGATTATCTGGGTCGTGAAGATCTTCTTTGTGGTACAGTTCTCTTCTGTGTAATTCTTGCCACCTCTTCTTAATATCTCTGCTTCTGTTAGGTCCATACCATTTCTGTCCTTTATGAGCCCACCTTGGCTGAAATGGTTCCCCTTGGTATCTCTAATTTTCTTGAATATTAGAGGAATAACCTGTTAATGATTTCGGTTGTCTCCCTGACCTGCTCTCAGCCAACTGTTTTATCCTCCTAGCTGATCTACACTAAAGAATAATCATTTTTGAAAATCCTTCACGGCTTTCCATGAGATGCCCACCTACATCCATCACTTCATGATTTTCATTTGAAAGTGAGATCCAATGAAGGGAACTCCTTCTCATCTCACAGAACCCCTTCACCACCTCCCAGCCTTCTCTCTCCTCTTCGCCCAATTTCTCTCTGTATTTACCTTCTCCTGCAACATAACATGCACCACTCATAGATCAGACATGGCTTTAAAGTCCAATTTTCCATTTTAATTAGTTGGGCAAAAAATTTTTTTCCATATGAATACTGTACATTCACTGTGATAAGTCTGCTAAATAAAATTTTTCTCCCTCTTGGGGCACATAAAACATTACATATACATGAGATTCTTTGATTATATGTCTCATCTCCTATAACTGAAAACATGGTATTTCAGACATTCACTCTATTTTAGTTGGTCATTCCCACAACTCTAGACACAAAGTATGGTTACCTGTATTTCTTTCCAGGTCACAATCTCTGTGTTTCACTGGAAATAGGCATAAGAAGCTGCCTCCTATATGCCCATTGATATTTTATTACTTCCTTTAGTTAATAGTTAGGACTTCCCTGGTGGCTCAGAATGGTAAAGCATCTGCTTACAATTCGGGTTCAAGCCCTGGGTTGGGAAGATCTCCTGGAGAAGGAATGGCAACCCACTCCAGTATTCTTGCCTGGAAAATCGCAGAGTCGGACAGGACTGAGCGACTTTCACTTTCACTTTTAGTTAATAGTTGTACTTTCTTTGTGAAAATTAATCTTGCTGCCCCACTTATTAAGCATGTGCTTTTCTGTTATACATATGATGTTTTGAAAAGGTTTACTTAAAATTATTCAAACAGTAAAGTCATTCTATATGGTGGCACATGGCTGTCACTGCATTTCACCTTCAGACTCCATAGAGGCTCAAAGTCACCCTTGAAATGGGAAGATACCTCCAGTGTGTGAAAGGATTCCATACGGTATCAGTTTCTTATGGTTAACCTGATTCATCATTGGGCATGTTTTGGTCCAGCATTTGGGAGGTGGATCTGGTGGCTGTTGATCATTGTTCTCCTCCAAGCTGTGTCGGATCCATATCCAAAGTATATGGCAAATCCTAGGAGGGAATGAGATGATAGAAAGAAAAGTAGGTGCTCCTCCTCACTTAAAAATCCATTAGCCCTCCTATTCAGTGTTCTGACACAGTTGTTCTGGGAGAGGTGGTAGGAAGACACTTGAGTTCATCACTCATTTTCCAAGGAAGGGCACTTACCAATCAACCATCCAAATGCCAATAGGACCCAGGTCCCAGTGTTCATGCTGCATCAACAGTAGATGTTCACAAGATGCTCACCAGTGGGAGGACAGGCAGAGCAGGCACCTGTGGGCAGAGTCAGTTCCATCCCTGGACACAACCCCAGATGTCTGAGAAGGAGACTGCACCCCATAGTGTGTCAGAAGACTCCCATTCTACTCAGCCTGTGTGTTATCAGTGCCTACTGAGATTGTGTGCATAAAGCACTGAGTGTGGATCAGGGAAGAGTCCAGTGGTTTTTAGCAATTCCTGTCATTCCTGGTCCAGCGAAGGACGCTTAGACCGCAAAGGACGCAGACCTCCTTCACTCAAGGTGGACACTGTGGGCACATGAGGTCACCTACCTTGAAGTGAAGAGGAGTGGGGTCCTGGGGCTGCCTCCAGATGATGGCCATGACCCCAGTGATGAGCAGCAGCAGCAGCACAGCCACTGTTGTGAGCACGGGGTCTCCAGAGAACACCTGGCTGGGCCACTGGGCCAGGACCAGGCTCAGGATTATCAGCAGGAGAACTGCAAGGGTCAAGGAGGAGAACAGGCTGGACCCAGAAGACAAAGATGTCAGGACCTTGTGCCACACCCCTCCCCAGGCTGCCCACCTCAGGAAGGGCCATCGTATCTCCAAGACTCCTCAATTGCTCAAAACACACTGCCTTCTCCATGCTGTCAATTGCGGAATACAGTCAAAGAGAAGTCCCACTGCTCACCAAGCAGGAAGGCACATCCATAGACAATCTGGCCAGATTTCACAGTGGGGGTGGTGCTGGTAGGGAACCACAGAGTCTTTAGAGTCCTTGAAGTTCCTGCTTCTGATGCAGGTTCTGAAGGACTTGCTTCCCACTGTGAAATATCAATTTCATCATCTTTTTTCTCATTCTTGCTGAAATTCTGTTCTGGTTGATACCTGAATCAGAAATATCAAGGCAATATTAATGATAGCCCCTACTCATCCAACATTACCCAGACTAATCTGTCATTTCCCAATTTAATGATAGCAGGACATTTACAAGATAGCAGGAAGGAAGAAGAGAATTATCTCTGCATCAATCCCCATGAGTCAAAGACCCCCAGGCAGGGGTAGAGAAGCCTTACCTGAGGACAAGGACTGAAAAGGCCACCAGGGAGTAAGCAAGCAGGGTCCCAATTGACACAAGGTACACAAGATCGATCAGCTCCAAGAGTAGAGCCAGGACCGCTAAAATCAGGGCACAAACGAAGTGGGAGAAGAGAGTGAGACTGTGGATACATACAAGTCAAGAAAATTGATCAAAGAAGGAGTGGATTTGTTTATACACCTGCAAGCATTCCAGAAACCAAGATGGCCCAGATGGGGGTTCCTCTGTGGCCATGGAGTCGGGCAAGTCCTCGGAAAAGGAGCCCATCCTCTGCCATTACGTAGATCAACCGAGGCATGGTGAACATGGTACCAGGAGGCTGGGACAGGAAATGGAAACATGTGAGGATGTGGAGAAGCAGGAGAGACCAGGGCTTCTGTTCCCTGTCTTCCTGGGGTCACAAGTCTTTTCCTGTTGTCTCTCAACCCAAGGACTACGACCCCTGATAATCCCACAGTGGGTGGATTAAAAACCTGTGACACTGACCTGGATGTAAGAGCACAGAGGGTGCCAACAGCCACGACATATCGGGCAGGGTTCCACCCGACATGGAGGAAAGCCTGCAGCAAGGGGCTCTGGGGTTGAATCTGGTAGTAGGGCACCATGAGGGTGAGTGCCGCTGAGACACCAAAATACGCCAAAAAGCCGATAAAGATAGTGATCACGATGCCCAGGGGATGGAGCGACGAGGATTTTGGACCTCTTTCCCTGCAAGATGGGTGGAGTACAGGGTCAGTAAACACACTGGAATGTAAGCACAAAATCCAATTTCCCCTTGCACCTCCAAACTCAGTCTAACCTTCTCCAACCCCTGCGCCCAAGGGCAGCCCGACCTGCCCAGACTCTCAATAAGACACCCAGCGACCGTGTTACCTGTAGTAGCAATGACATCAAAGCCAACAAAGGCATAGACACACGTTGCTGCTCCCTGGAGAATCCCTTCAAAGCCAAAGGCAGAAACCCTCCAGAACCCAGAGGCCCCAAGCTGTGTTGAGAGAAGGAGCAAGAAAGAACGTGGGTGAGGTGTGTTCACCCATCTCCACTGGACTCCTCAGTTAACTTCACAAGCCCTGGGCCCCAGGATTCATATCATCTAGATTCGTCAGCCCCAAAGTCATTGAAAGAAAAGTGAAAGTGAAGTCGCTCAGTCGTGTCCGACTCTTAGTGACCCCATGGACTGTAGCCTACCAGGCTCCTCCGTCCATGGGATTTTCCAGGCAAGAGTACTGGAGTGGGTTGTCATTGCCTTCTCCAGGAGATCTTCCCAACCCAGGGATTGAACCCAGGTCTCCTGTATTGTAGGCAGATGCTTTACCATCTGAGCCACCAGGGAAGTACCTCCTCAGCTTATTCCCAGCTCTGCATCAAACACACAGGCATTAGTGTGACCAAGAGCACCGTCCTGACCTATAGGTGTCACTGGATCCAGATGTGGCTAATCTGTAGTCCTCTTCCGTGAGCTTCCAGTTGTGCGGGTCTCCCTTAATGAAGCCAGAGAGGATGGTGAAGCTGAGAACCAAAAGGTTCAAGCCAGTGAACACTTTGTTAACCAGGGTTGACTCACGAGCTCCCAGAAACAGTAATCCTGTGGGGGAACATGGAAGAAGAGACATCCAAAATAACTAAATCCACAGAGACAGAGAACAGACGAGCGGTTGTCAGAGGCTGGTGTTTGCGGGTGAGTGGAAGGTGGACAGTGATTGCTCAGTGTGTACAGGTTTCCCTTTTCTTGCAATGAAAAAATTTGGAACTAGAAGCAGGTAATGGTCGTATAGCAATGTGAAGGTACTGAAAGTGAAAGTGAAATTCACTCAATCGTGTCTGACTCTTTGCAACCCCATGGGCTTAGTCCATGGAATTCTCCAGGACAGAATACTGGAGTGGGTAGCCTTTCCCTTCTCCAGGGGATTTTCCCATCGCAGGGATCAAACCCAGGTCTCCCACATTGCAGGCAGATTCTTTACTAGCTGAGCCACAAGGGAAGCCCAAGAATACTGGAGTGGGTAGCCTATCCCTTCTCCAGTGGATCTTCCTGACCCAGGAATTGAACTGGGGTCTTGAAGGTACTCAGTGCCACTGAATTGTCCACTTTGAAGATGGTTAATTTCTTACTGTGGCAACCATCCCACAATAAACCAATTGATCAAATCACACTTTGCACATCTTAAAATTATATAATATTGCAATCTCAATTATATCCCAATGAATCTGGAGTGATATAGTAAAAAGAAAAAAAAAAGTTAATTTTGTGTGAATTTCCTCTCAAACATCTTCAGTCAGTACATGGAAGAAACTTATAAGTCTAAGTAAATGATTATCAGGTGGGGGTGATTTTTCTCTCTCAAGAGACTCTTGGTAAAGTCTGGAGACATTCTGATTGCTGTAATTCAGGAGGTGGGTTTCATTATTTTCTAGTGAGTAAAAACCAGGGTGGTGGTGGTTTAGTCATGAATCGTGTCCAACTCTTTTGACCCTGTGGACTGTAGCCCGCCAGGCTCCTCTATCCATGGGATTCTCCCCTCAAGAATACTGGAGGGGGTTGCCATTTCCTTCTCCAGGGGATCTTCCTGACCCAGGGATTGAACCTGGGTCTCCTGCACTACAGGCAGATTCTTTACTGACTGAGCTATTGACTGTTTTACCCCTGGAAAAACCAGGGGTGCTACTCAGTATCTCACAATGATTGAAAAAAAAACCTACAATGAATAGGGCAGTACTCCACACACACACCAAAGAATGATTTTATGCAGAACGTCAGTAGTGCCAAGGGTGGAAAACCATGGTCTATGTCCGTCTTGCCTTCCTGTCTCTCTTGTCCCAGACACTTCATTCCAGCCTTAATCCTCCCCTAGCCTTTTACACCCCAGCTCCCCTCTTCCATACTCTACTCTGCCCATTCCATCACTGAACCCTGTCTCACCTGTAAGAAGCAACACCAGGCCCAGTGCAAAAAAGTCTGCATATGTGGCCAGGAAGTAGGGCACGTTCAGAGAGAAAGTTCCCTGGAACGCCTGAGAGATGTGGTTCCCAATCAGGCTGTCAAAGGCAGCGCTCCAGGCCCTGGACACACAGGCGGTGCCTGCAGCAGCAGAGGAAGAAACATTCATCAACAGACATGAACTGAACTCCTGCCATGTCATGGGAAGCATGGGGGAAAGAAGCCAACAAATCACTTAAGCTCAAAAAGTTTCTATGTATAGAGTGAAGAGAGTAGACCCAGATGACTCACAAATAGCTCAACTATTTAATATATTGCTGTGTGCTGTGTTTAGTCGCTCAGTCGTGTCCCACTCTTTGCCACCCCTTGGACTGTAGCCAGCCAGGCTCGTCTGTCCATTTAACACGTTAGCAGGAGATTAACGTGAGGCCAGAAAAAATATAACTGGAAGGTGGGATCAAGAAGGTTGGAAGAATGTAGGGCAAAAATCACTACAATATTGTAAATAATTAGCCTCCAATTAAAATTAATTAATTAAAAAAATGAAGGTTGGAAGATGAGGGTGAAGGTTTATTTACTTTTCTTTATTTTTTAAAGATTTTGTTTATCGATTCATTTATTCTTGGCCACACTGGGTCTTCACTGCCACACGTGGGCTTTTCTCTAGATGCAGGGAGTGGGTGCTGCTCCCGAGTTGCAGGGCATGGGCTTCTCACTGTTGTGGCTTCTCTTCTTGTGAAGCATGGGCTCTAGGGCATGCGGGCTCAGTAGTTGTGGCACACAAGCTTAGTGACCCCATGGCATGCGGAATCTTCTTGCATCAGGGATTGAACCCGTGTCACCTGCATTGGCAGGCAGATTCTTAACCACTGGACCACCAGGAAAGTCCCTCTGTTTTTAAAAAAATTATTTATTTAGCTATACCAGGTCTTAGTTGCTGCATGCAAACTCTGTGGCATGTGAAATATAGTTCCCTGACCAGGGATCGAACCTGGGCCCTCTGCTTTGTGAGCTCGGAGCCTTAGCCATTGGACCACCAGGGAAGTCCCGAGGGTAAAATTTTGAATTGAGTTGCAGGATTTCTCTGGTGGTGCAGTGGTTAAGAATCCGCCTGCTAATGCAGGGGACATGCAGGTTTTGATCCCTGGTCCAGAAAGATTCCGCATGTCCCAGGGCAACTAAGCCCATGTGCCACAACAAGAGGAGCCACGGCGATGAGCAGCCCTCACACCAAAACTAGAAGAGCAGCCCGTGCCAGCAACAAAGACTCAGCACAACCCAATAAATAAAAAAAATTAAAAAAAAAAAATTGGGTGGTAGAGGAACTCACTCAAAGGCAGCAGCTAAGCAGAGACTTCAAAGAGGTGAAGGGATGAGCCTGTGGGCCATGCCCGCTTCTTACCCACTCCCCACAGTTCCCTTTCCTTCACGGTTCCTGGTCCATCATTTAAAGGAAGCAGGATTGTTCTAAGTAGAAAGAACTTGTGGGGTTTTCCTGCCACAATAACCCACTTCAGCCCACAAGGTTGACAACAAAGTTTTCCCAAATTAATAAGACTCCAGTACCTCCTATGAGTTTCTGATCTGAAGCCCCACACCTTCCCCCACCCCATCATCTCACCCATGACATAGGACAGGATGAGGTTCCAGCCAGTGATGAAGGCACACAGCTGACCCATGGTGACGTAGCTGTAGAGATACACAGAACCGGAGCGTGGTACCCGGGCCGCCAACTCTGCATAGCAGAGCCCAGACAAAAGAGTAGACAGACCGGCCAGCAAGTAGCAGATGATGATCGCTGGTCCAGCCTCATACACAGACACTTCTCCAACCAAGATGTACATGCCATTCCCTAGGGTGCCACCCAAACCCAAGGCAATCAGATCGAGAGTGTTCAGACGACGAGCCGTGCGCTTCTCAGGTCCCTCCCTGGGCCGCAGCCGCTGTCTGCGGATCAGCTTCTGACCAAATTGGTGAACATACTGACGCAGCATCCTAGGCACAGTTGAAGAGGCTCAGATCTGCTGAGAAAACAACACAACAAGCCGTCAAGAATGTCCACCCGCCCTGAGTCCTGGGAGTCCAATTTCACAGAGCGTAGGAGTGATGGCAGCAGGTGGGGAAGGACGCATTGGCCAAGTTCTCCAGCTCTGAGATTTGGTATCTGAGGCATGAAACCTTGAATACGCTTCAGCGTTACTGGAAGGGCGGCTGAAGAGAAGTGAGGGGAAAGAGAACGCGTCACTCTAAAATGTGCCACTGGCTTGTGGACTGTTTTCAGCTGAAGGCAATTAAGACGTTGCAGCGTGAAGGAAAGCCTTTTGCCTCTCCCTTCTTGGCTCAAAATAATTTAGATTACAGTGCCTATGCCAGAAAGAGAGATATTATCAGAGAAGTTTTGATCTTTGAAAGACTTGTCTGTGGAGAGGGGCAAACGTTTGTTAACCAATCATTTGCTCTTCCCATTTTCTGAAACCGAGAGGGGTTGATCTCAGAGACAGCGAGCAAGCGAGAGACAGCCTCAAGGGGTGGTTTGAAATGAAGTCTTAGTTCTTTGCTCAGGAATTGGACCTGGGAGGCCTGGATGAAAACCAGGAATCCCAGCCTCTCATCCACCAGGGGCTAGAGGCTGGAGACAAGGTTCCCCTGGCTCTTGACCTCACTGAAAAATGCATTTCTCAAGGAGGAAAAAGCTGTTAAAAAAAACAAAAACAAAAACAAAAAAACACAGGTACAAAGTGTATTATTAGAGACACAGCACAAGCGGGGGAGCACACGGAGGAGCAGTGCCGGGGTCCAGCCCCGGTGGATCCAGGGAATTCGAAGCGGGGACGGCGTCGGCGAGGATCAGGAAACAACTGCTTAATTAAACGTTTATTAAGGATATAAAGAGTGGTGAAATAAGGATAGCTCAGTGAAGAAATTCAGTGAAGAGAAGAGGCTGAATAAAATTCCAAAGCAGGGAATTTACATCACCTACGAAGGCCGCAGGCGTCCTCCCGGTCTCCCGAAGGAGAGGAGACACTAAGGCCTCCCAGGTCAGATCTTAGAAGCCCAGGCAAAATTAGTAGGCTTGACGAGCTTCCCCGCCTCAGAGGAAAAGTTCAGCTAGAAGGTGAAAGAAAGAACAACATGGGGAGACCAAATTTCAGTGAACAAAAAGATGTACTTTATTTTTTCCTTAAGTTGTGCATAGAGGATAATGGGGGAAGGGGTAGAGTCATGCAAGGACAGCAGTCCCTGATCCTAATCGAAGCCAGGCTTTCAAACTTATCATATGCAAAAGTTTAGGTGATTTACATCATCTTCTGGCCAGGAGGCCTATTAACATTTTAAGAAACTTATTTTTCTCTAAAGGTGATTATTCTAAAGTCAGGCGCCAGCCTCCAAAAAGCATTAGATAAAGTTGCATTCCTATAGGGCAAAGGTGAGGTGGGCTCAATCAAGAAAAGAATTAACTCAAGGGTCCAAGGTTACAAACACTGAGGCTACTACTTACATTTCTTTTTTTTTTAATTTAATTTTATTTTTAAACTTTACATAATTGTGTTAGTTTTGCCAAATATCAAAATGAATCTGCCACAGGTATACATGTGTTCCCCATCCTGAACCCTCCTCCCTCCTCCCTCCCCATACCATCCCTCTGGGTCGTCCCAGTGCACTAGCCCCAAGCATCCAGTATCGTGCATCGAACCTGGACTGGCAACTCGTTTCTTATATGATATTTTACATGTTTCAATGTCATTCTCCCAAATCTTCCCACCCTCTCCCTCTCCCACAGAGTCCATAAGACTGTTCTATACATCAGTGTCTCTTTTGCTGTCTCGTACACCGGGTTATTGTTACCTTCTTTCTAAATTCCATATATATGTGTTAGTATACTGTATTGGTGTTTTTCCTTCTGGCTTACTTCACTCTGTATAATAGGCTCCAGTTTCATCCACCTCATTAGAACTGATTCAAATGCTTTCTTTTTAATGGCTGAGTAATACTCCATTGTGTATATGTACCATAGCTTTCTTATCCATTCATCTGCTGATGGACATCTAGGTTGCTTCCATGTCCTGGCTATTATAAACAGCGCTGTGATGAACATTGGGGTACACGTGTCTCTTTCCCTTCTGGTTTCCTCAGTGTGTATGGCCAGCAGTGGGATTGCTGGATCATAAGGCAGTTCTATTTCCAGTTTTTTAAGGAATCTCCACACTGTTCTCCATAGTGGCTGTACTAGTTTGCATTCCCACCAACAGTGTAAGAGGGTTCCCTTTTCTCCACATCCTCTCCAGCACTTATTATTTGTAGACTTTTGGATCGCAGCCATTCTGATTGGTGTGAGATGGTACCTCATAGTGGTTTTGATTTGCATTTCTCTGATAATGAGTGATGTTGAGCATCTTTTCATGTGTTTGTTAGCCATCTGTATGTCTTCTTTGGAGAAATGTCTATTTAGTTCTTTGGCCCATTTTTTGATTGGGTCATTTATTTTTCTGGAGTTGAGCTGTAGGAGTTGCTTGTATACTTTTGAGATTAGTTGTTTGTCAATTGCTTCATTTGCTATTATTTTCTCCCATTCTGAAGGCTGTCTTTTCACCTTGCTAATAGTTTCCTTTGATGTGCAGAAGCTTTTAAGTTTAATTAGGTCCCATTTGTTTATTTTTGCTTTTATTTCCAATATTCTGGGACTACTTACATTTCTATACACCAATTATATCAATCAATACACTGCCAAGGACACAGTAGGTAAGGGATATGGAGACTTAGCAGCAAACATTGGCCCAACAAGTGAAAAATCCTTCACCAAAACAATTTCTAATCAATCTTTTAACTGCTCAAAGGAATCTGTATTTAGACAGTTTAGAACATCTCATGCCTCTCACAGTTGGGAGGCTCTGAACAATCACATGTGGCTGGAAAAACCTGTTCAGGTAGGCTAGAGGATTTCCAAAGGAGTTTGTAGGTTGAAACACTGTCACACCCAGGAATTATTAACTGGAGCTGTAACTAACTCTTTTTTCAGAGAGAGGTAGTAGGGGACAGCCCCCCGTAAAGTCAGAGGTGTAGGTGAGAGCACAAAGCAGAAAGTAGGCAGACTCTGGTTTGGGGGGTAGATGCTCGAGAATTTCCAGGGGGACTCCTGAGGCTCGATCCTGCCTTTTTGTATGCCGAGCCTCCTCCCTCATGACCTTTGCCACGGATGGAGCTCCTCAAGCCAGCTCCCGGCAGAGCAGCCTGTTCAGTTAAGACAGAAACGAGGCAGAGTCACATGCCTGGAGAGAAAGAGTGTGGGCATCTCCCCTCATGAGAAGGAGCCCCGTAAAGAGGCGTGAAAACCCTTCATACCGAGCAGTTCTTCCACATCTTTGCTCACCTTTGGCCAATTATCTGGTTTCTTTTTTCACACCTGACCTGCCCTACAATCCTCCCCAACACATATGTACAGCTCTCTTCCAAGAGGGATTCCAGGCCAGAGGCCTGAGGGGGCCTTTGCATTACCTGTTATGGGATGGCACTCCCTCCTTTTGGGGCCCGAAGAAGCCTTCCTGTGTACGTGGAACATCTCCCTTGCCCTAAGGATGGGAAATATGTGACCTCTTGATCCTTTACTCAGACAAGGTTTTGTCATTGTTGTGTAGTTGCTAAGTCATAACCAACTGTTTTGTGACCCCATGGACTGTAGCCTGCCAGGCTCCTCTGTCCATAGGACTTCCAAGGTAAGAATACTGGAGCAGGTTGCCGTTTACTTTGAGGGATCTTCCATAACCAGGGATTGAACCTGCATCTCTTGCATTGGCAGGTAGCTTCTTTACCATTGAGCCACCAGGCAAGCCCCAGACATAATTGTTTTCTCTGTATCACTCAGGAAAGGAGGACAGACAGTGGTATGTAGCTCTCGCAAAGTCAGACAAGTTAATATGTAGTCAACCCAGATTTGAATCAGCACATCTAGCTGATCTTAGGTCCACTGACCTATGACCACATAGGTTCCTCCATAGTGAAAGTGAAAGAGTTAGTCGTTCAGTCGTGTCCAATTCTGTGACCCCATGGACTGTGGCCTGCCAGGCTCCTCGGTCCATGGGATTCTCCAGGCAAGAAGACTGCACTGCGTGGCCATTCCCTTCTCCAGGGGATCTTCCTGACCCAGGGATTAAACCCAGGTCTCCCGCATTGCGGGAGGATTCTTTACCATCTGAGGCACCAGGGAACAGTGACCCTGGTGTAATCCTTCAGAAGCAATTTCTGACTAAAATTTCCAAATGGCCCCTTAAGGCCAAGAAAGCCATGTCAAAGGCTTATCATCAGATTTTGCCTAGGTGGATTTCTGTCTCACAGAGGTCTGCCAAAAACTTGCGTTTCCTGCATGTGTCTTTTTAACCCAATGAGACTGTTCAGAACCCAGAGATCCTCATTTTCTGGAGGGACCAGGCAGAGAGAAAAGAAAAATGTTTTAATTTTATCTGCGGATGTCAGTTACCAAGTTGTTGTAAATCATCAACAGCTTGAGAATAGCTTTTTTAATATCTGAAAACCAGATTAGAAGCCAATAATATGTCAGAAAAAAAGTCATAAACATTATAATCATACTTAGCAGTTTGGGGCTTTCCAAGTGGTGCTAGTAGTAAAGAATCTACCTGCCAATGCAGGTAGATATAAGAGACACAGGCTTGATCCCTCGGTCAGGAAGATCCCCTGGAGGAGGGCATGGCAACCCACTCCAGTATTCTTGCCTGGAGAATCCCACGAACAGAGGATCCTGGTGGGCTGCATGCAGTCCATGGTGTCGCAAGGAGTCAGACAGGACTGAAGCAACTCAGCATACACACACACATGTCTTTAGTGATTCATTTAATCTCCCGTAATTAATGTTTGTTCTTTTTGAGTCCAATTTTTTCCATTATCTCTGTTGATCTTGCCTAATGATTGAGGATTAGTGACAGTGATGGTTGCAAGATAGTTTGAAGAAATTTAAGGGAAGGTTTGTATGATCTGTATGGTGAAGGGGGTACTTTGATCACTAGAGACTGTGGAAGGTATACCCCACGTGGAACATATGTTGTAACCATTTTCTTTCCATCATGAGGCAACAAAGCCAGGTAGTCAGAAAAGGCTTTAACACATGAAATAACAATGAGGTTTGCCAAGGAGCTGGGAAAAGCTAAAGGGTCATCTTGGATTTTCCATCAATGTGACTTTAATTCACAGCTATTGTTCACCCACTTTAACTTCCTAACTTAAGAGTAGACCATTGCCATGGCACAAAGGCATCAGGATGGGCAAAAGTCTGAAAACAAGGTGTTGAGTTTTGTAGAAGCAGAATGAACTGTAACTACATGTGCCGTAATCTTCAGAGATCATCGTGAAATAATACTTATTCACTCAACCAAAGTAACAGAAAGATTTCCAAAGCAAATATAAATGACTGAAAGGCAAGGAAGTTCACATGGTCTGCTGTCAAAAGCAGTGTTCCAAGAAAACTGTGTTCTTTTCACAGAGAGAGAAAACCAGACTTCTCTCTGGCACTGGCTCACCATTACTAACAAAATTTATTTACCTAATTCATTTAAATTTAATCTTAGAAAGTCCACTCTACAAATCTGGAAGAGGAAGCACTTTTACAAAGGCATAAGAGTGTAAATACACATGTATATCCAGACAGCAATCTCATAATTTCATTTTCTATACTTAGTCATGAATCAGACATTACAATATAAAACTCACCAGTTTATAAATAACAGTTGGGATGAGTAAAATTTTAAAAGGCTTTGTCCTCATTTTTTCCCTCCATTCTCAGGAATTAGAGATTATTAAGTGCTATAAGTGTTCCTGGGAACCCTGGTGTCAAGGTACAGGGAGAGAAAACCACATTCTCTTAGTAGGACTTGTTCTCTCAGGGTCAGAATTCTGAAAGAAAAAAGTATTTTAAAAGCTGGCTTTCTCTAACTGTACATGCAAAAAAAAAAAAAGTGTTTTTTTTCCCCCCAATTTCAGATTTTTATCTTAATTTTCTCTGAAGTGCAGAGAATATTGTGGCCACACCATGTCATAATGAAATATCATCTTTCTTTTCTGTAGTCATAGTTTCGTAGCTAAAATTTAGACCAGTGCTCAAATTGGCCCTAATAATAGGAGCAGATAAATGGATGATAAACTGTTGCCCCAGCAGGGATTGCCCCCTGGAGAGGTGGGATCTTAGTTTGATCAGAAGAATCTGAAGAAGTAGAGGAAATTGCAGGAGTTGGGGAAGCTTGTTACACCACCCTGAGAGTTGGGAGAAGTTGATGGGGATCGTTTAGAAGTTCAGGAGAGTTGATCTCAGTTTATTTTCCAATCCTGTGGTGATAAAGATCTAATTGTAAGATAGTATTACAATCTAGAGACCTCAATCTCTAGGTCACTTTCCATCCCCCAACCTAAATAAAGTTCAGGTCATGTTACAGCAAAATCTAAGTTTTCCCTTTCTTGGTCCATCTGGCTTAGAAAGAGGATCCTCCCATGCTGAACAACCTGCAACCAAGAACAGCACTCCTAGAAATGAAGCCCAGCCTCCCAGAAACATTACTTGGGGGCCCCTGAGGGAGACCCAGAGTGTCCTCTGAATTTCCTTCGAATCCTGGGCTTTATAGAATTTCGAGCATCTTCCACCAGACATCTCTGGTCAACCCTGTCCTTGTGCCAGGGGTCTAGGGGCGTGTGGATATTTGAACTAGTACCAGTCCATCACCAGAGCTCTCTTTGAGTGACATCTGTTGCTGCTTTGCGGTATGGTTCAAAATAGCCAGCCCAGTAGGCTGTCCATGGCAGCATGTGGACTGTCAGAGCCTGGCATTGGTGGGGCGGGGGCAGACTGCTGGAGTCATTGGAGTTGACTGCAATGCAAAATGCCACGGGGGTCAGGACCTGAGGCTGAGAGGTGGAGTATTCCCCCTAGGGGATTTCTGACATGGAATAAGGTGGGACATTAAACAGCAGAAGTACCTTAGGTTTATTGCCTTGTTTGTTTGGCATCTAAAATAAACATGAAGGAGATATAAGGTTTAGGTCAGGGGCGAGGCGGGGGGTGGGGGGCGGACCAACCACCTTACTTCATGAGTAATGCAGAAAAAGAAATCATGGGGAAAAAAAGAGGAATGTGGTGTTTGTGGTAGCAGAGCACTCAGAGAGAAACATTAGAAGACAGTGGGGCCCAGGGGGTAAAGTGTGGGTGTAGCAGGGAGCGATTTGTTGGAGGTGCTGAGCTAACAGCTCCCAGCGTGCTGCTTGCAAAGTCAATGAGGAAACTGCTTGGGTGGAAGACCTCCTGGGGGTTATAGCTCAGGGAGAAAGAGGGAGAGAGGAGGGATAAAGAAAGAGAGAGGAGGGAGAAAGAGGGAGAGAGGAGAGAGAAAGATATAGCGAGGGCTCCTTCATTGAGTGGACCCAGATTGAGCCCTGTGGATCCAGGAAAGAGAACAAAGCAGAGAATGAGAGCAAGCAAGTTTTCAAGGGATAAACTGAAATTCAGAAGTCTCCCGCCAGCAGTTCAGGGAGAACAGCAGTTTACCTTGAAATCCCGGGTTTCAGCATCGGTGATCTGAGAGAGAGTCAGCCGTGAGCGGTGGCTTAGTTCTCGGCCTGGGAACTGGACCTGCAGTTGACCTTGAAATCCCATTCTTGGAGACAGACGGCCATGAGGGGTGGCCTGAAGCAAGTTGTCTTAGTTTTCTACCCAGGGGTCGGACCTGAGTGGCCTGGAGGAAAACCAGGAGTCTAGCTGCTCGTCCACCAGGGGCTAGAGGCTAGAGACAAGGTTTTCCTGGCTCTTGCCCCCACTGAAAAATGCAGTTCTCAAGAAGGCAAAAGTTGTAAACAAAACAAAACAACAGGTACAAAGTGTACTATCAGAGACACAGCACAGCAAATGAGAGCACACACAGAGAAACTGCTCAGTTAAGACAGAAGTGAGGCAGAGACACACACCTGGAGAGAGAGAGTGCTGGCGTCCTCCCAGGAGGAGGAGCCCCGTAAAAGGCAGTAAAACCAATCATAAGGACAGTTCTTCAAGGCTTGTTTACCTTTCGCCAATTATCTAGTTTCTTTTTCCACACCTGACCTGCCCTAAGGATCCTCACCAACATGCATATGAAATTTTTTTCCAAGATGGATTCTAGTCCAGAGCCCTGTGAGGGGGTCCTTGGCATCACTTATTATGGGATGGCATCCCCTTCGTTTTGACCTCCAAGGAGGCTTTCTGGGCATGTGCAGCGTCTCCCCAGTCCCAAGGGTGAGAAATATGTGACCTCTTGATCTTTTAATCAAATAGAGTTTAGCCCTGCTGTGATTGTCACCTTAAGTGTCCACAGGAACAAAGTCCAGCTACTTATGATGTTCTTGTCATTTCCATCTCGAAGTGCCAACAGGAGGCTAGCTGTAAATATCTAGCCTAGAGCCCACCTGTCTACTTCCTCAGGAAATGTAAACAGGAGTCTAATTCTAAATGTCCAGCCTAGAGCTTACCTAGATCCTACCTCAGGACCACATGGGCTTCCTGGGCACAGAGGCATATTTCTGTCCCTGTGTTTCTTGTAGGCATGACTCCAGCCTCCATGACCTTCTCTGAGTTCCAAAGTGCAGCTTCAAGCAGTTGCTAATCACAGAAGAAATGATTGGCAACTGCTTGAATGGGTGTTCCCATTCCATGGATGGGAATGAATACCAGAGAAACCTGTATGCAGGTAAAGAACCAACAGTTAGAACCGGACATGGAACAACAGACTGGTTCCAAATTGGGAAAGGAGTACATCAAGGCTGTGTATTGTCACCCTGCTTATTTAACTTATATGCAGAGTACATCACGTGAAATGCCAGGCTGGATGAAGCACAGCTAGAATTAAGATAGTCAGAAGAAATACCAATAATCCCAGATTTGCAGATGACACCACCCTAATGGCAGAAAGTGGAGAAAAACTAAAGAGCCTCTTGATGAAGATGAAAGAGGAGAGTGAAAAAGTTGGGTTAAAACTCAACATTCAAAAAATGAAGATCATGATATTCAGTCCCATCACTTCGTGGAAAATAGATGGGGGAAACAATGGAAACAGTGATAGACTTTATTTTCTTGGGCTCCAAAATCACTGCAGATGGTGACTTCAGCCATGAAATTAAAAGCTCTTTGGAAGAAAAGCTATGACCAACTTAGACAGCATATCAAAAAGCAGAGACATTACTTTGCCAACAAAGGTTCATATAGTCAAAGCTACGGTTTGTCCAGTAGTCATGTATGGATGTGAAAGTTGGACCATAAAGAGGACTGAGCGCCAAAGGATTGATGCCTTTGAAAAGTGGTGTTGGAGAAGACCCTTGAGAGTACCTTGGACTGCAAGGAGATCCAACCAGTCCCTCCTAAAGGACATCAGTCCTGAAGATTCATTGGAAGGACTGATGCTGAAGCTGCAGCTCCAATACTCTGGCCACCTGATGTGAAGAACTGACTCATTGGAAAAGACCCTGATGCTGGGAAAGATCAAGGGCAGGAGGAAAAGGGGACGACAGAGGATGAGATGGCTGGATGATATCACCAACTCGATGGACATAAGTTTGAGCAAGCTCCGGGAGTTGGTAAAGGACAGAGAAGCCTGGCGTGCTACAGTCCATGGGGTCGCAAAGTATCCAACATGACTGAACGACTGAATAACAACAATCATGGGAAGGAGCAGCTGAGAAACCATCTAAGGCAAGATTAAAGAGACCAGACAGTTATAAGATTAGGGGCCGACCACATGAGACCCTGCACACACCCTAATCTTGTCAGCAGCCTCTTCCTGGAACCTTTGCCTAAAACTCACCAAACTCGCCTGGGTAGGGACTTAGTTTCAATGGCAGGAGCAAGCTCTGTCTTCCTGGACTGGCAAAGCAATAAAGCTGTTCTTTTCTCCTCCACACAAAACTCTGCCTCTGAGGTAGACTCCACACTGGTGTTCAGAGAGGCTGAGCTTTCAGCATCACTTCCTGTTAATGCGGGTGTAACAACCCAGATAGAAGGAGTTGAAGGGGTGACAACGTGATAATAGACAAGGGAGACCTCATTTCTTTTCAGGAGAAGAAGGCTGAAACTCAGTCTGGACCTAGGGCTTTGCAGAGACTTGTAGCCAGGTAGCTGACTGTCTAGTTTGATCTAAGTAGGTTTTAACTTTTAATGTGGTATTAACACATAGATACCACATTCTCTGGTGGCTCAGATGGTAAAAAAAAAAAAAAAAAAAAATCTGCCTGCAATGCAGAGACCTGGGTTCGATCCCTGGGTTGAGAAGATGGGTCAGCGATCCCCTGGAGAAGGGATGGTGACCCACTCCAGTATTCTTGCCTGGAGAACTCCATGGACAGAGGAGACTGGTGGGCTACAGTCCATGGGGCTGCAAAGAGTCAGACAAGACTGAGTGACTAACACTTTCACTTTTAACACAGACAACAGGTGCTATTGGTTACCGTACATGTCTCTTCTTTTTGTTGATGCGTGATCCAAAGCAATTTCCTTGTCTAAAAATGTTCTAGTGACAAGAGAAGACCTTTAAAATGTAAGTTTGCAGTTGCCAGCTTCCAGCAGATATTGTTTAGGTCTGATCCAGCTCAGAAAACTCAAATTTTCAGCAACACAAGGACTTGTCTGGAATCACATTGTCTGAACCACAGCTACTCCATTTTGACTTTTAATTGTAGTTTTCTCCTTAACGGCCACAGTAGATGTCAGCATTAGTGATGTTGGTGTTTTACTAGATATAAGAAGAGGCAAGAATTGGGGCTCATAAAATCTTCTCCTGAAAGTACACCTGCTCCACTCTTCATACTCCCTCTTGTGGGAGAATTCTTCATCTTTTCTGTCTTCTCTGGTCTTACACTTTGGCCACTGTATGCAAAGAGCCAATTCATGGGAAAAGACGGGGGACAAAAGAAGGGAACGGCAGAGAATAAGACGATTGGATGGCATCACTGACTCAATCAATGGATGTCAATTTGAACAAACTCCAGGTGATAGTGAAGGACAAGGAAGCCTGGCAGGCTGCAGTCCATGGAGTTGCCAAATGTTGAACACGAGTTAGAAAAACAACAGACAACTGCTCTGACAACTCACCAGGCTGCCTCCTGGAAACCTGTCTCTGGATTCCCAGAAGGTGGCGCTAGGGCTCCAGTCTGCGGGCGCCCTCACCCAGAGCGGGGGGCGGTTTTCTGAGCCCGCTTCTTGTCTATTGAATTCTTTTGGACGCTGCAGGGGGAGGATCCCACAGGGAGCCCCCGGAGAGCGGGGGCAGGTGTGAGTCCAGGGCCTGGGGCACTGAGGTGCCAGTGGAACAGGCGGAGCTAGTGGTACGGAACCCGCCTGCCAACGCAGGAGACGAAAGACACAGGTTGGATCCTTGGGTTGGGAAGATCCATGGAGGAAGGCATGGCAACCCACTTCAGTTTTCCTTCCTGAAGAATCCCACGGACAGAGGAGCCTGGCGGGCTACAGTCCGTGGGGTCGCAAAGAGTCGGACGACTGAGGTGTCTTAGCGCGGAGCACGTGCCGGCAGTAGGGAGATTCCTGGGTGTGGTTTGTCCAGAGACTCCTGTGTTGAGGGCAGTCAGTCTTTGAAATGTTTATCTTTCAAAGGTAAGAAGTTTACCAAAACCCTTCCTCTCCCTCGTCATGGGGGTCCACCCTCAGGTCTCCGGTGCTGCTGTAGAGAAACACGTGTCCCCAGGGATGTCTGCAGAACTAGGGCAGCTTTTTCTGTGGTGGGAGATCAACCCCGTGGGATGGTTCCTTGTGAGGGGGAGGGGAAAGCGTCTGCTACGCCTTGATCAGACTCCTTTTTTTTTTCTCGCCAGAATCCTACTCCCCTCCTCCCCGCAAGTGAAGGCCCCATGCATAGTCTCTTCAGTCCTGTCCCACTCTTTGCAACCCCACGGACTGTAGCCGACCAGGCTCCTCTGTCCATGGGGATTCTCCAGGCAAGAATCCTGGAGTGGGTTGCCATGTCCTCCTCCAGGGGATCTTCTCAGGGATCGAACCCATGACTCCTGTGTCTCCTGAATTAACAAGCGGGTTCTCTACCTCTGAGCCACGGGGCGAAGCCCCTAATGAAGGTTGACCTTCTCCAAATCCCCTCCCTTGCATGGAATCTCTGGGTCAGTATCGGTTCCCACCACCACCGTCACCACGACCACCGCCACCACTGGCAGCATCACCATCAGAGGGGTCCGGGCAGGTTCCCTGGCTCCGCAAGTTCTGCAGCCCACAGCGAGGTCTGTCGGCCTGTGACCAGACGCACAGACGGACAAAACTCCTCCAGGGCCCCTTGGGCAGATGGAGATGTGTCCCCCACACCCACAGAGATGCTTTTCCTCCTGAGTGAATGTCTAACTCATTGTTTCTTTATTTATTGAGAGAGACTTGGTTTTTAATATTAGTTTTAGGTACACTCCATAGTGATTTGGTAGTTTTACAGATGCTGTAATATTATATGTGGACTCTCAAAAAATAATACAAATAGAATGTATATAGCAAAATAGAAACAGCCTCACCTAACTAACTTCACCTAACTAGTGGCGATTTGTGAAGAGAGAGAAGGGGGAAGGGGCAAAGTGGAGGTATGGATTAAGAGATACACATTACCATATATAAAATACATAATCAGTAAGGATATGTTGTGGAGCACAAGGAATTATAGCCATTTTTCTGTAATAACTTCCACTGGAGTATCATTTGTAAAATACCAAATCACTGTGCTGTATATTTGAAACTAGGGTTATATCAACACTACTTCAATTTTTTTAAGTTGATAGCCATTTCTACAAATTTATTTATTTTTAATTGAATACAATTCAATCTTTAAAAATGCTGGTGTAACATAGTTCACAATTGTTTACTTTTTGTTTTTAATTGTGTGGATCACAATAAACTGTGGAAAATTCTGGAAGAGATAGGAATACCAGACCACCTGACCTGCCTCTTGAGAAACCTATATGCAGGTCAGGAAGCAACAGTTAGAACTGGACATGGAACAACAGACTGGTTCCAAATAGGAAAAGGAGTACATCAAGGCTGTATATTTTCACCCTGCTTATTTAACTTATATGCAGAGTACATCATGAGAAACGCTGGGCTGGAAGAAGCACAAGCTGGAATCAAGATTGCTGGGAGAAATATCAATAACCTCAGATATGCAGATGACACCACCCTTATGGCAGAAACTGAAGAGGAACTAAAAAGCCTCTTGATGAAGGTGAAAGAGGAGAGTGAAAAAGTTGGCTTAAAGCTCAACATTCAGAAAACGAAGATTATGGCATCTGGTCCCATCACTTCATGGGAAATAGATGGGGAAACAGTGGAAACTGTGTAAAACTTTATTTTCTTGGGCTCCAAATCACTGCAGATGGTGATTGCAGCCATGAAATTAAGAGACGCTTACTCCTTGGAAGGAAGGTTATGACCAACCTAGATAGCATATTCAAAAGCAGAGACATTACTTGGCGAACAAATGTCCATCCAGTCAAGGCTATGGTTTTTCCTGTGGTCATGTATGGATGTGAGAGTTGGACTGTGAAGAAGGCTGAGTGCCGAAGAATTGATGGTTTTGAACTGTGGTGTTGGAGAAGACTCTTGAGAGTCCCTTGGACTGCGAGGAGATCCAACCAGTCCATTCTAAAGGAGATCAGTCCTGGGTGTTCTTTGGAAGGAATGATGCTGAAGCTGAAACTCCAATACTTTGGCCACCTCATATGAAGAGTTGACTCATTGGAAAAGACTCTGATGCTGGGAGGGATTGGGGGCAGGAGGAGAAGGGGACGACAGAGGATGAGATGGCTGGATGGCATCACTGACTCAATGGACATGAGTCTGAGTGAACTCTGGGAGTTGGTGATGGACAGGGAGGCCTGGTGTGCTGCGATTCATGTGGTCGCAAAGAGTCGGACACGACTGAGCGACTGAACGGAGCTGAACTGAAAGTTTCTAAGGGCTAAGAGTTGTGATTAATACATGTAATTAAAATGACTAAAATTAAAAAAGGAAACCACCTGTGTGTGCAAGGAAATGTTTCAAAAGTTATAAGGAAACCACTTCATCCTACTGCATCTGTATTTTAATTCATCTAATAACTTGTTTCTCAGTTTCTTGACGTCCATCCCTCCTTCACTCTACTGCAGTTGTTCATTCCCACAAACAAGCCTCTACTTCATTATCATCAATATCCTGAAGGTCCATAATCTCAATTTCAAGCACCTTGTTCTGCAATAACTCTTTATCATGTCTATCCAGTTTTGCCTCCTATCTTTCAGTTGCACTTGATTATATCAGTTTGTCAACCAATCATTACTTACTACTTCTTTCCCACACCTCTGACAGTGCAGGTTTTTTTCTTTTTAAATTAAGAACTTTCCTTCATCAACTCTAGTATGTAACTCTAAGAGTTTGTAACAGAAAACTGAAGAAAAACAAACATTTCCCCAAGTTACATTATGTCCCAATAAATCTGGGGGGAAAAGGAAAATTGATCATTTCTTTCTATCTTGATGAAATGAGCCACTTTATCTGTTGTTTTCCTCCTCTTCCTAAAGTCTGCTTCATTTGATAGTAATATAGCTGCCCGGGTTCCTTCTACCACTGTTTGCAAAGGGTATCTGTTCCCTTCCCTTTACTTCCGATTTGTTTGTGTCCTAGTTTTTCAAGTGCGGCACTGGACACAATATGTAGTTAGCTGCCTTTCCTCCCCTTGTGGCGATATTTGTGTGTTTGCCAGAGAGAGCCCCAAGGAAGAGCCTCTTTAACATTTGTTTATGGTTGGTTATGCCGGGTCTTTGCCGCTGCCGCTGGGCGCTGCTCTGGCTGCGGGCACGGGCTGCTCAGTGCGGCAGCTTCTCTTGTTGCGGAGCCTGGGCCCTGGGCTTCGTGGGCTCAGGAGCTGCGGTGCGTGGGCCCAGCTGCCCGCGGCATGTGGAATTCTCCCGAACCACAGATCGAACCAGTATCCTCTGTGCTGGCAGGCCGATTCCCAACCCCTGAGCCCCCAGGGAAGTCCCGAGGAAGAACTTCGGGGATGCAGGTGGATATTTATTTCTTCCTCCAGTTGCTGACTACTTTGTTGTATATTCTGTGTGAAATGTCATCTTGCTGCACACTTTACGAAGCAGGCGCTATTTTCTATGTATGTTACCCTTTGAAAAGAGTACTTAAAAAATTAGACAACTTTAAGGTTGTTCGTCCACTAGCAATAAATATAGGTCCCTAAATGCATTTCACCTTCACACCTCACAGAAGCTCAAAGTGCCCTGTGAACCTGCAGATCCTCCAGTACATGGAGGGACTCCACACAGCAGCTGTTTCCTGTGGTTAAGACCATTCATCACTAGGGTGTTTTTGTCAAGAGTCTGCGAGGCGGAGGCTGGTGGCTATGGCTCATTGTTCTCCTCCAAGCTGTGTCAGATCCCGTATCCAAAGTATATGGCAAGTCCTAGTAGGGAGATGAGACAGTGAGGGGGAAAAGCAGGCACTCTCCGCACTCTCAAGTGCCCAACAGGCCTCCGTTACGGCATCTGACACAGTGATGGGGAGAGGTGGTAGGAAGAGGGTTGGATTCAGTCACTCAAGAGGCCTCTTTATCCCAGAAAGCTACTTACCAATGGCATTCCAGATGCCAAACAGGGCCCAGGTCCCAGAGGTCGTCTGCATCATCAGGTAAACATTCACGAAGATGCTGACCAGTGGGAGGACAGGCAGAGCAGGGACCTGTGGGCAGAGTCAGTTCATCCCTTGACACAGCCCAGACGTCTGAAAGGGAGACCCTGACCCACATGTGGGCAGAGAGACTCCAGTCCTGTTCCAGCTGGGCATCGGTGCCCACTCAGCCAGTGTATGCAAAGCACTGAGTGTAGATCAGGGAAGGGTCCACTGGTTTCAGCAATTCCCCCTCTCTCCTGGTCCAGCGAAGGATGTTTAGACCTCAAAGCACACAACTTCATTCACTCAAGGTGGACACTCTGGGCATGTAAGTTCACCTATCTTGAAGTGAGAGGACTGGGGCTCTGGGGCTGCCTCCAGATGATGACCGTCACCCCAGTGATGAGCAGCAGCAGCAGCACAGCCACTGTTGTGAGCATGGGGTCTCCAGAGAACACCTGGCTGGGCCACTGGGCCAAGATCACACTCAGGACGGTCAGCAGGGGAACTGCAAGGATCAAGGTGGAGGAGAACAGGCTGGACTCCAGAAGCCAAAGACGTCAGGACCTCAGGTCACACCCCTCCCCAGGCTGCCCACATCAGAAAGGGACATCGTATCTCCAAGACTTCTCAACTGACAAAATACACACTCCTACCCTATCCTGTCAGTTTCAGAATATGACTAAAGGAAATCCCACTGCTCACCAAAGCAGGAAGGCACAAAGTCTAGGAATGTGGCCAGGAAAGAGGGCACATATGGAGAGAAAGTTCCCTGTAATGCTTGAGAGATGTGGCTCCCAATCAGACTGTCAAAGGCGATGCTGCAGGCCTTGGACACACAGGCAGCGGCTGCAGAAGCAGAAAGAATATTCATTCACAAAACTACCTGATCCCCTACCATGTGGCATGGGCTTCCCAAGGGGAACTAGTGGTAAAAAACTCACCTGCCCATGCAGGAGACATAAGAGAAGTAAGTTCAATCCCTGGGTCGGGAAGAACCCCTGGAGAAGGGCATGACAACCCACTCCAGTATTCTTGCCTGGAGAATTCCATGGACAAAGGAAGCCTAGTGGGCTACAGTTCATGGAGTCTCAAAGAGTTGGACACAACTGAATCACCTTAGCACGCACGCACCCACCATGTGACATAGGATGTGTTTTTTTAAAAAATAGATAAAGTACTTAACCACAGAGAGTTATCTCTTCTTGGGTGGCAAGAGCAGACCCAGGTAACTCACAAAATAGGTCAACTATTCACTATACTAGGTGAAAATAAATATTATGCAAGAAAAGACACAGGGAAATAGAAACTGGGGTACTGGGAGATGAGAGTTGAAAAGGAAGTCTTAAAGGAAATCCTGCAAGACAACAGCTGAGCAAAGACTTGAAAATGGTGAAAGGATGAGCTGTGGGCCAAGCCTCCCTCTCACCCACACCCTAGGTTCCCTTTCCTTCTGGGTTCGTGGCCCATCATTAAAGGAAAACAGGATAGAGCTGAGTAGAACGAAGTCGTGGGGTTTTCCTGCCGCTATTATCCCCTTCCCCCTGCAAGTCCAATAACAAAGTACCTATGAATGAACGAAGACCCCCCTCAATCTCGCTTCCTGATCTTAAGCCCCACACCTCCCCCCACCCCCCATCCTCTCATCAACAACTTAGGACAGGATGAGGTTCCAGCTAGTGATGAAGGCACACAGCTGACCCGTGGTGACATAATTGTAGAGATACACAGAACCGGAATGTGGTACCCGGGCCACCAGCTCCACATAGCCGAGCCCAGACAACAGAGATGACAGGGCGGCATCAAGAAGCAGATGCTGATCGCCGGCCCAGCTGTGTATGTGGCCGCGGCACCAGCCACGATGTACACGCCAGCTCCCAGGCTGCTGCCCACACCCAAGGCCACAAGGTCCAGAGTGTTCAGACATCAGGCCACACATCTCTCAGACCCCTCCCTGGGCTCCAGCTGCCACCGGTGAACCAGCTTCTGACCAAACTAGTGAACATCCTGACACTGCATTCTAGACCCAGTTGAGGCTCCGATCTGCTGAGAAAACAACACAGCAAGCCATCAACAGTGTCCACTGCCCTTGGCCCTAGGAGGGCAATTCCAAGAAGTGATGGAGTGATGGGGAGCAGGTGGTAAGAGGACGCATTGAACAAGTTCTCCATCTCTGAGATTTGGTTTCTTAAACATAAATGAAACTCTTTATATGTTTCAAAGTTACTGGCAGGGTGTTTGAAGAGAAGCAAGACAGAGGAGACTATGTCACTCTAAAATGTGCCACTTTGGTAGGTAGAGTGTCTTGTACGTGCGTGCATGCTAAGTCACTAAGTTGTGTCCAACTCTTTGCGACTGTATGGACTGTAGCCACCAGGCTCCCTCTGTCCATGAGCTGAAGGCGATTCAGACCCTATGGGCTGCAGCCTCAAGAAAAATTCCTTGCCTCTCAACTGATGAAAATAATTCATCTTATGGTGCCTATGTCAGGAAGAGAGCTACTACCAGAGAGAACTTCTTGTCTTAGAAAGATGTCAGCTAAGAGAGGCAAACATCTGTCAATCAATCCAAGTGGGGTTGATCTCAGGGAGAGAGAGACAGCCCTGAGCAAGCGGTGGCTTGAAGCGAAGTCTACGTTCTCTGCTCAGGAATTGGACCTGGGAAGCCTGGATGAAAACCAGCAAGCCCAGCCGCTCATCCACCAGGGGCTAGAGGCTAGAAACAAGATTCCCTGACTTCTGCCCCCACTGAAAAATGTGTTTTCACACAGGCAAACACCATTTAAAAAAATTAAAATGACAAAAGCAGTTTATTATTAGAGACACAACAAGCAGGGGAACACCACAGGAGAAACAGTTTATTAGGACAGAAGCGAGGCAGAGTTACACACCTGGAGAGAAAGGGTGTGGGCGTCCCCCCTAGTATGGAGGGGCCCCATAAAAAGCAGGTAAATCATTCATACAGGGCAGCTCCTCCAGGTTTGTTTGACTTTGTTCAATTATCTGGTTTCTTTTTCCACACCTGACCTGCCCTAGGACCCTCCCTAAAACTCCTGTGCAACATTTCTTCCAAGATGGATTCTAGTCCAGAGCCATATGAAGGAGGGTCCTTAGCATCCGTCTCCTATTAGGGGGTGACACTCCCTCTTTTTAACTCCCAAGGAACCTTTCTGTGCACGTGCAGTGTCTCCTTTGCCCCAAGCGTGGGAAACATGTGACCTCGTGACCTTTTAATCAGTGTTAAGCCATGCTATAATTGTAGTCTTAAAGTGTTCCCAGGAGGCAATGTGCAGCTATTTACTCTCTTCCTGTTATTTTCTGTCTTAAAGTGTGAACAGGAGGCTGATTGTAAATATCCAGCATAGAGCCCACCCTCCCTCCTTCCCCAGGAAAGGTAGACAGGAGGCTGTTGAGAAATGCCGAGCCTTGACCCATGTATCTCCTGTCTCACTTGGGAGGCCACTCTGGTTCGACGCTTTGACAGAGCTGTGCTAGAGTCTGTCCCTCCCTACAAATTCCATCTCATTTTGACCCAAACCAGATTTTCATTTCGTTCAGCAAGCAGTGAAACAGGAAGGTCTCAGGTTCAGGACCCTGGCGTAAACCTGTGATCCAAGCTCTCTAACCACCAGGTCTCTTAAATAATCACACCTGTCAAGGAGAGGAGGGAATAATGATAACTATTTTCCTGTATCGTTCAGGAAAGGAAGACAAAGGTGGTGTGCATTTTGTGCAAAATCGGACAAGCTGGTATGTAGTGGAGCTGGATTTGAACCCATAGACATGGCTGATTTCAGGTTCATTGAAACACGTAGGTTCCTTCACACCATCTCTGGTATAACTCCTCAAGAGTCTCTAAATTCCCAAAAGACTTCTCATGGCCAAAAAGCCAAGTCAAAGATCTGCCATCAGATTTCGCTAAGTGGATTTCTTTCTACTAGAGATCTCCAAAATATTTTGAAATTCCTGCACGTGTCCACAGATAGTCCATTTCATTTACCCATTAAGGCTGTTCATAATCTGATTTCTGAAGTGACCAGCCTGAGACAAAAGAAAAATGTTTTTTTTTTTCTTTCTTTTTTTTAATTATCACCCTGCTTATTTTTTTTAATAGGTGTAAATTACCGAGAGTGTTGTAAATCATATGTAGCTTCAGGATAACAGCTGCTTTATGTCTGAAAAAATAGTAATTAGAAGACAATCATAATATGTCAGACAAAAGTCATAAAATTATAATCATATTTAGCATTTCATTTGTAGGTATTAGTCACTCTGCTGCTGCTGCTGCTGCTAAGTTGCTTCAGTTGTGTCCGACTCTGTGCTACCCCATAGACGGCAGCTCACAGGCTCCCCCATCCCTGGGATTCTCCAGGCAAGAACACTGGAGGGGTTGCCATTTCCTTCTCTAATGCATGAAAGTGGAAAGTGAAAGTGAAGTCACTCAGTTGTGGTCTGACTCTTCATGACCCCATGGACTGCAGCTACCAGGCTCCTCCATCCATGTGATTTTCTAGGCAAGAGTACTGGAGTGGGGTACCCTTTCCTCCTCCAGGGGATCTTCCAGACCCAGGGATCAAGCTCAAGTCTCCTGCATTGAAGACAGGTTCTTACCATCTGAGCCACCAGGGAAGCCCAGCAGTTCATTTAATGCTGTGTAATTAATTTCTGTTACATTTGAGTCCAGTTTTTCTATTAGTTCTGTTGACCTGGACTGATGATTAAGGATGACAGTGATAGTGAGAGTTTCAAGAAGTTTGTTAGGTTTTTGTTAAGGCTGGTATGATTTGTCCAGTGAGGTGAGTACCTTGACTACTGGATATTGTGGAAAGCATACCCCAAGTGGAAAAACATTGATTTTTTTTTTTACCAATTTCTTTTCATTGTGAAGGCATCAATCCTGCCGCCAGGAAAAGGCTTAAACCCATCATATAAAATGAGATTTGCCAGGGAGGCCAGGAAAAGCCAGGCAGTCCTCTCCAGTGTCTCAGAGCCCTGAATGTTTAATCAACAGCCATTGTTTACCCATTTTAAATCCCCTCAATTAGAAGTAGACTGTTGCCATGTTCTTAACTGGTAGCTCAGATGGTAAAAACCTGCCTGCAATGCAGGAGACTCATGTTCAATCCCTGGATTTGGAAGATCCTAGAGAAGGAAATGGCAGCCCACTCCAGTATTCTTGCCTGGAGAATCCCGTGGGCAGAGGAACCTGGCGGGCTACAGTCTATGGGGTCTCAAAGTCAGACAAAACTAAGACTAACACTTTTCACTTTCAGTTGCTATGCTACAAGGATATCAGGTAGCAAAATTCTGACAATAAAAGTTAAGTTTTGTAGAAGCAGAATGAACTTTATCTACATGTGCCATAATCTCAGAGATCACTGTGAAATACTCCTTATTTTCTCAACCAAAGTAATGAAAGATCTCAAAAGCAAATACAAATCACTTAGACCCAAAGGAGTTCACACAGTCTGTTATCAAAAGCAGCACTCCAAGAAAACATTGTTGTCTTAATAGACAGAGAAAACCATACTCCAGTGTGGCAAACAGCTTACTGTTAATAACAACATCTGTTTACCTAATTAATTTTAATTCAATTTTAGAAAAGCCCTCTCTATAGATCTTGAAGAGGTAACACTTTTGGAAACACTTTGCATCAGAGTGAAATCACAACTACATATTAAAAAGACTTCGCAAGTCATATTTAAAGTCTGACTATAAACTTTCCTGCTGAGTCCAGGGGTTAAATAATCCACCTGAAAATGCAGTTGGATCCCTGAACCAGAAGCTTCCACATGCTGTCATGCAATGAAGCCTATGCTAATATTTTATTTCTTCCTCTAGTTGTCGGTAACATCATAGTACTTTCTTTGTGAAGATTAATCTTACTACACACCTATGAATCATGCAATTTTCTGTATGCATATTAAGCTTTAAAACGTTTACTTAAAAATTATACAATAGCAAAGTCATTGCATCCACTGGCAATAAATATAGGGCACTAAATGCTTTCCATTTTCACGGTCCATAGAGGCTCAAAGTGCACCTTGAACCAGCAGATACCTCCAGTATATGTTTAGGGGGGTCCACACAGCATCTATTTCCTGTGGCTA
>NW_020867702.1:0-49152 GCF_003369695.1 Bos indicus x Bos taurus
CCAGATTTGATTGGCTCTTTCCTCTCAGTAATTTAATATTTCTTTCCTTATCATCTTTTCCTTCCTCCTCTGTTTCCTTATCTCTTTTCATATTCTTTCTTTTTTTATTTCCCTCTGCTTCTCGCTGAGTTTCAGTAACTGTTAGTGTGGCTTTATAAAATGATATAGAAAGCATGGCTCAAAGGAAAACCTTTGGCTGCATATAATCTCAAAAGAATGTGTTTGTCACTCAGTCATGTCCAACTCTTTGCGACTCCATGGACTGTAGCCTGCCAGCCTCCTCTGTCCATGGATTCTCCAAGCAAGAATACTGGAGTGGGGTAGCCATTCCCTTCTGTAGGGAATCTTCCCGACTCAAGGATTGAATCCAGGTCTTCTGCATTGCAGACAGATTCTTTACTGTCTGAGCCACAAGGGAAGTCAGTCCCAAAAGAATGCAAGATATATTTAGGTATTTTGATGGTCCACACAAAATAGGTAATAATCAATAATAAACAGTAACATCCAAACTTCCTTATGCCTTATGATAATGGAACTGTCTCTTTTGATTTCTTGGACAGTTTCTAAAATATCACTCCCTTCCCCACACTTCACATGCATTGTCAGATGGATCATCAGTGGGAACATTGAGTAGATATCAGGCTGTCAGCATTGAAGCAGTGCCTGTAGCCCTCACTCACCAAGATGGACATACAGAGATGTGAGCTCCAAGGAGTCCAATGAGAGGAGTGGGACATCCCCAACCAAAGGGACGCTCTAGGCTCCAGCAGTATAGCCAGTTGTCTGGACTAGAGCAACTCAGTAGGAAGCCGACTTCACCTGAAAACTTTCATGAGGGACTACAGGAGAGTAGCTCAAATTCCAGAAATGTGTTTTTAGCACCAGGTATTCTTGGACCCTCACTTTGTGTTCTTGAATGCTAATTGGAAACGTAGCCTTTCATTTCTACTTTTTCCTAGTTGCTTTGTTGTTCTTACCTCTTAGCACTGTATATTTTGAAGACTGTCCCCCAAAGCACCATTCTTCCATAACAAATACATGATGCTATAAAATTTACCTGTTTCAAAACCCTTTATCAGGCTTTAGAGGCAGCAACAGAAAGATGGCTTGATTCCAGCTCAGTTAGGGGTCTGTTCAAATAAATTCTTTTTTCCTAAATGTCCCCTACAGCTTTATTTTGGGTTTTGGTATTCCAGCATTAATCGCAGAAGATTGTTTTTATTATCTAATTCTTACAAATATTGTCACCTTGAAATGTGTGATTGGTTAGGGAAACAGCGAGGAAGGACAGAATTTGGAGAGCATGTCCTCTGGTCATTTCTAAGTCTTATCCCTCAGCACCTGATCCACAGATGTGAACATCTGTATCCCTTGAACCAATCAGCTTTGTTTGCTGTTATCAAAATATGTTCAAACTTTTTTAATGCTTTACTTACTTGTGTGTGTTACTTGCTCAGTCATGTCTGACCCTTTGCAACCCCATGAACTGTAGCCCGCCAGGCCCCTCTGTCCATGGGATTGTCCAGGCAAGAATACTGGAGTGGGTTGCCATTCCCTTCTCCACAGGATCTTCCCAACCTGTAGACTGAATCTGTGTCTCTCGCATTGCAGGAAAATTCTTTACCATCTGAGCTACCAGGGAGGCCTATCTCCTGGTAAATTTCTTTAATCTCAAGTTTTTCTCAATTGGTCAGTGTCTTTGAACAAATCTTTAATGTGGTTTAACAAAGCAGTTTACACTCTGGTCCCTCCCCACCTTTCTAGTTTTTTCCCCACTCTTCTCCCTTCCTTCACAGCTAAAACCACATTGATGGTCTTCATTTCTCCAAATGAAGTGTTCCCTCTCTCTCACAGTTGTGACTTCCCTTAGCTGAGACTAAGGTGCCTGCAGTGGAAATGGTGAGATGGTTGGATTTGGGGAATTGAGGAAGTTGAGCCAAACGATGGATTCAACGTGGGATCTGAGGGGGGAGAGAGGAGTCGATGCTGGTCTCTGGGTGTGGAGACTGAGCATCTGGATGATTGGGGAAGATGGAGGGAGAAGGGAAATGGAAGGGTTTTCTTTGAAGTCTGTCACCTTTGCAATGACTGGACTTGTTTTCTGTGATGACCTTGTCCTTCACTGTAGAGGAACCCTTCCCACTCCTGTGTGGGGAGACCTTCAGTTTAGGGCTGCCTGGTTGAGGTCATCAGTGAAATCACAGGGAAGTCCCACCAGAAGATGTAAACTCAGCCACTTGTTTATATCTTTGTTGGAGCTGGTTGTGGTTGCTGATTCCTCTGGTAGGAATGGCAGGGTTAGATCTTAGGGGACTAAGGGACTTGCATCCCCCAGCTTCAGAGTTGGGGATTGTCCTCTGTGCTCCATCCACCCAGGTGTAAACCTTATGTTTTGTTCTAGAGATTCTGACTACCAGTTGGTTTTTAATTCAGCAAATCATCACAATAACAAATAATGTTCTTTTTCTAACCTTTGATTTTTGAATCAATTTTTTGTTTAATAGCTTTCTTTAGAAATACAGTCATACCTTTTTAATTGCATTTCCCAGATAGTGTTTTTGTTTTGTTTTGTTTTTAATAAAAAGTTCGTGAAGCAAGTCGAGAAAATCTACAGGTACCATTTTTCCAACAGCATTTGCTCACTCCATGTCTGTGTCACCTTTTGATAATTCTCACAATATGTCAAACTTTTTCACTATCATTACATTTGTTATGGTAATCTGTGATCAGTGATTTTCAGTATTACTTGCTGAAGTTTCCAATGATGTTTAGTGTTTTTTAGCAATAATTTATTATTATTATTTTGCTTAATTTATTTTTTAATCGAAGGATAATTGCTTTACAGAATTTTGTTGTTTTCTGTCAAACATCAACAGGAATCACCCATAGGTACACCCATGAGCAATAAATTATTTTTTAAATTAAGGTCTGTGCATTGTTTTCTCAGGCATAATGCTACTGCACACTTGCTAGGCTACAGTGTAGTCTAAACATAACTTTTATACAGCCTGGGAAGCCAGAAATTTTGTATAGCTGACTTTATTGTGATATTCACTATACTCTGGTGTTCTGGAACTGAACCCTCAATATCTCCAAGGGATCCCTGTACCTCTTTCTTTTCTGGAAAGCAGGTGACTGTCTGTTCTGAAAGCTTTAATGTGGACATGAAATGAGTCAACCTGCTGCAAAATGTGATGCTCCAGAGGACAGGCAGTCAGCCTGAGGGAGGGGCTGGAGAAATGACAGATACTGATGAAGGGCATAACCAACAGGGTTGCCACATGAAGTCCTGTGGTTCTAGGTGCTGAAGGTGTTGTTTAGTTGCTAAGTTGTGTCTGACTTTTGTGCCACCCCATGGACGATAGCCAGCCAGTCTCGTCTGACCATTGGGATTCTCCAGGCAAGAATATTGGAGTGGGCTGCCATTTTCTTGTAAAAAGTACATTTTGTTGCACTGGTGAATATATTTGCACAAAGACAGAAGGGTATGGTTTTGTTTTGTTGTTCAGTTGCTCAGTTGTTTCCGACTCCTGATGACCCAATGTACTGCAGCACACTAGGCTTCCCTGTCCTTCACCATCTCCTAGGGTTTGCTCCTAGGGTTTGGTCATATCCATTGAATCAGTGATGTCACCTAACCATCTCATCCTGTGTCATCCCCTGTTCCTCTTTCCCTCCATCTTTCCCAGCATCAGGGCCGTTTCTAATGAATTGGATCTTCACATCAGGTGGCCAAAGTATTGGAGCTTCAGCATCAGTCTTTCCAATGAATATTCAGGGCTGATTTTCTTTAGAATTGACTGGTTTGATCTCCTTGCAGTCCAAGGGACTTTTAATAGTCTTCTCTAACACTGCAGTTCCAAAGCATCAGTTCTTCAGCACTCAACTTTCTTTATAGTCCAACTCTCACATCCATTCATGACTACTGGAAAACCATACCTTTGATTATAGAGATCTTCATCAGCAAAGCAATGTTTCTGCTTTTTAATACACTGTCTAGATTTGTCACAGCTTTTTTTTCCAAAGAGTAAGTATCTTTTAATTTTAAGGCTGCAGTCACTCTCTGCAGTGATTTTGGAGCCCAAGAAGATAAAATCTGTCACTGTTTCCACTGTTTCCCAATCTATTTGCCATGAAGTGATGGGACTGGATGCCATGATCTTAGTTTTCTGAATGTTGAGTTTTAAGCCAGCTTTTCACTCTCCTCTTTTGCCTTCATCAAGAGGCTCTTTAGTTCCTCTTTGCTTTCTGCCATAAGGGTGGTGTTATCTGAATATCTGAAGTTTTTGATATTTCTCCCAGCAATCTTGATTCCAGGTTGTGCTTCATCCAGCCCAGCATTTCACATGATGTACTTGACATAGAAGTTAAATAAGCAAGGTGACAATATACAGCCTTGAAGTACACCTTTCCCAATTTTGAACCAGTCTGTTATTTCATATCCAGTTCTAACCATTGCTTCTTGTCTTGCATACAGATTTCTCAGGAGGCAGGTAAGGTGGTCTGGTATTTCCATCTCTTGAAGAATTTTCCACAATTTGTTGTGATCCACACGGTCAAAGGCTTTAGCATAGTCAATGAAGCAGAAGGTGATATTTTTCTGGAATTCTCTTGCTTTTTCTGTGGTCCAACGGATGTTGGCAATTTGATCTCTGGTTCCTCTGCCTTTTCTAAATCCAGCTTGTACATCTGGAAGTTCTTGGTTCACATCCTGTTGAAGCTTAGCTTGATTGATTTTGAGTATTACTTTGCCAGCATGTGAAATGTGTACATTGTGCAATAGTTTGAACATTCTTTGGCATTGGAATGTAAACCGACCTTTTCCAGTCCTGCGGCTACTGCTGAGTTTTCCAAATTAGCTGGCATATTGAGTGCAGCACATTCACTGCATCATCTTTTAGTATTTGAAATAGCTCAGCTAGAATTCCATCACCTCCACAAGCTTTGTTCGTAGTGATGCTTCTTAAGGCCCACTTGACTTTGCACTTCAAGATTTCTGGCTCTAGGTAAGAGATCACACCATCATGTTTATCTGGGTCATTAAGAACTTTTTTATATAGTTCTTCTGTGTAATCTTGCCACCTCTTCTTAATATCTTCTGCTTCTGTTAGGTCCATACCATTTCTGTCCTTTATTGTACCCATCTTTTCATGAAATGTTTCCTTGTTATCTCTAATTTTCTTGAGGAGATCTGTAGTCTTTCCCATTCTATTGTCTTCCTCTATTTCTTTGTATTGATCACCAAGGAAGGCTTTCTTATGTCCCCTGGCTATTTTTTGGAGCTCTGCATTCAAATGGGTATATCTTTCCTTTTCTCCTTTGCTTTTCGCTTATCTTATCTCAGCTGTTTGAAATGGTTTTGTTTACTTAGAGTAAACTAAGCTAAAGACTTGTTAGGAAACAACTGACTCAGTTAATAACTTCGTTTTTGTGTTGACTCTTCAAAGGGATTTATCCAGATTTGGTTCATTAAGTACCAATAATGTTTCAGAATTCTATTTTATGAAGATGTTCTCTCAATTTGAATTTTATTAAACATTATGGAATCATAAGGACAGCTAATTTAATCTTCTTTATTGCCTCCAAAACAGTGAAGCAAGACAGATAATTAGAAATCCTCTTTCTCCTAATACCCACCACTGTCTCTGCCTTAAAAGGTGGTTTCTTCCTGTCGTTTTTAGGATTCACTGGGTGCCTGGGACCTGTTTTCTCTTCAGCCAAGAGCTCAGTTGTCCCCTCCCATCTCTGCACACTCCAGTCTTCATATCACCTGCATTCTCCCTAGAAGAATGAGCAAAGGAGGCAGATGAAAATCTGCACTTGCTGTAACAGTGTTGTTGTCTCTGTTTTACATTTTCACTGTGTAATTATTCTTTGGAAATGAATGATGAAGGACCAAAACCAGGAATAGGAATCTCGAATTCCACCTCTTCTATTTGTAAACAATCTTATGCATATTCTTTACTTCTTTTCCTCAGCTCAAACCTCTGCTAAGTACTTTTCCCAGAGAAATCAAATCCAGAAACTAATATAATATACCCACCTGAAAAACACAGAAACAACTCAAACCTAGCTAGAGTTTTACTTAAATTCTGTTTTTCACCTTCATGGAATTTTTCTTTCATAAGCCTACATGGATGCAGTTAGAACATTTCAGAAGTGAAATCTCCTTCAAAAACATGCCAAGAGCTCTCATTCAAGTTTTTAGAAGAAAGATAACTGATATGGAAGTAGAGAGCACAATAGGGCTTCCCTCATAGCTCAGTCAGTAAAGAATCTGCCTGCAATGCAGGAGAACCAGGTTCAGTTCCTGGGTCCGGAAGATCCCCTGGAGAAGGAAATGTCAATCCATTCCAGTATTCTTGCCTGGAAAATCCCATGGACAGAGAAGCCTGGCATGCTACAGTCCATGGAGTCACAAGAGTCGGACACAACTTAAACAACTAAACCACCACCAGAGAGCACAATAAGGGAAAAGAAATACTTTATGAAGGAGGTGCTTACATGGAAAAGCAGCAGATTTGGGAGAGCAATGATGGAGGTGACCATGACCCAGTATTCATCATTCCATAGGTATGAAGAATAATTTATTATTTCAGGACCTAAGAAAAAATTTTGAGTGTCCAGTCCCTGAGAAAATGACAAGAACCCTTTTTATTAGGGACCCAACTTCCAAGGTTGGACAACTGTCTCTGTGTCACCTGGCAGCCAAAATCAGAGGTCTAATACTCAGATCATTACCTCCCCACTCTATTTCTCCCTAATGGGATCTCCCTTTAATGTTTGTCACCATGTTGAAAACTCTTCCTGGCATCTTTTCTTACTAGGCTTTTCTTCCAGCCTCTCCTGCCCCCACTTTTCCTTGCAGCCACTCCATTATCACTGATGGCATCCTGCCAATGAGAACAAATCGTATTACCTTGCAGTGGCTCCCTTTAATCTTTATGTGTAGGACAGCTCCGTGGAATATTGGTGGCTGCACTGCACTCCTGCTCCTCTCAACTCCCCCTCCTCTCTGACTATCTCTTTTCTTCTTTATCTTTTCCAATATTTGACATAAATGAGTTTGAAGCCTCTATCCTCAGCCCTGGTTTGTCCCTCCTTCATTTCCCCTCTCACTCCTCCTCTTGTCCACAGTCATCAACCTGAGGCATGTGGTCTTCCAGGTCCACATCCCTCATCCTATCATCCCTTTATCCACTGCCTTAGCTGTTCCCATGCCAACTGGACTCATCCTCCCCTTGATCTCATCCTATAGTCTTGACAAAAGACACTATTGGGCGCTCACCCAGTCACGCCCTGAATTTAGTTTTGTTTGTATTGAACTTTTAACCAGCATGTACTGTGTGCCTGTTGCTTATCATGTACAATGCCAGGGCCCTGAGATGCAACAGCGAATAAGGAAAACTGCATAACCCTGACCTTAAGGAGCTGCCAGGCTCACCTCCAGTCCACTTGGCCCATGATAGTCTATGTGTCTGGAAAGACCACTGTACACCCACCCACCCGTTTCTGCATGTTCATGCCTGTCCTTTCTTCAAGGTCTAGTTCATTGCCCTCTCTCCTCCTTGAAGCTCATTCTCAGAACCTCTAACCAGAAGTCATCTCTTCTGTTACTAAACCCTTCTTGTGCTTTTTTTCCTGCATGATAGACACTTGAAATTTTCTTCTCTCTCTCTCCTCTCAGGACAGGCTCCCTAGAGCCAGGTCTGTGGCTTATGTGTGATTCGTCTTCCACAGCATCTAGCAAAGTGCCATCATTGCACTTAAATTTGCAATAAGTGTTTGCAGAATCAATTCAGAAATTAATGAAAATTTACTTAAGTGTTCCTCAAATGTGTTTTGGCTATGTGTTACTCATGTTTGTAAGCATGAAATATAGTTGATTTACAATATTTTGTTAGTTTCAGATGTATAGCAAAGTGATTCACCAAAATATGTGTATATATTTTTCAGAATATTTTCCATTATAGATAATTACAGGATATTGGATATAGTTACCTGTGTTATACTCAGCAGTGTCCACAGGACTGACATTGTACAGGAATCAGGAATCAAGACCATTTCCAAGAAAAAGAAATGCAAAAAAGCAAAATGGCTGTCTGAGGAAGCCTTACAAATATCTGTGAAAAGAAGGGAAGTGAAAAGCAAAGGAGAAAAGGAAAGATATACCTATTTGAATGCATAGTTCCAAAGAAGAGCAAGGAGAGATAAGAAAGCCTTCCTCAGTAATCAATGCAAAAAATAGAGGAAAGCAATAGAATGGGAAAGACAAGAGATCTCTTCAAGAAAATGAGAGATACCATGAGAATATTTCATGCAAAGATGGGCTCGATAAAGGACAGAAATTATATGGACCTAACAGAAGCAGAAGATATTAAGAAAAGGTGGCAAGAATACACAGGAGAACTGTACAAAAAAGAGCTTCATGACCCAGATAATCACGATGGTGTGATCACTCACCTAGAGCCAGAAATCCTGGAATGTGAAGTCAAATTGGCCTCAGGAAGCATCACTATGAACAAAGCTAATGGAGGCGATGGAATTCCAGTTGAGCTATTTCAAATCCTGAAAGATGATGCTGTGACAGTACTACACTCAATATGCCATCAAGTTTGGAAAACTCAGCAGTGGTCACAGGACTAGAAAAAATCAGTTTTCATTCCAATTCCAAAGAAAGGCAATGCCAAAGAATGCTCAAACTACTGCACAAACTAATTGCACTCATCTCACACACTAGTGAAGTAATGCTTAAAATTCTCCAAGCCAGGCTTCAGCAATACGTGAACCGTGAAATTCCAGATGTTCAAGCTGGTTTTAGAAAAGGCAGAGGAACCAGAGATCAAATTGCCAACATCCACTGGATCATGGAAAAAGCAAGAGAGTTCCAGAAAAACATATATTTCTGCTTTATTGACTATGCCAAAGCCTTTGACTGTGTGGGTCACAATAGACTGTGGGAAATTCTGAAAGAGATGGGCATACCAGACCACCTGACCTGCCTCTTGAGAAATCTGTATGCAGGTCAGGAAGCAACAGTTAGAATTGGACATGGAACAACAGACTTGTTCCAAATAGGAAAAGGAGTATGTCAGGACTGTATATTGTCACCCTGCTTATTTAACTTAAATGCAGAGTTCAGTTCAGTTCAGTTCAGTCACTCAGTCATGTCCAACTCTTTGCTACCCCATGGATCGCAGCATGCCAGGCCTCCCTGTCCATCATCAACTCCAGGAGTTCACTCAGACTCACATCCATCGAGTCAGTGATGCCATCCAGCCATCTCATCCTCTGTTGTCCCCTTCTCCTCCTGCCCCCAATCCCTCCCAGCATCAGAGTCTTTTCCAATGAGTCAACTCTTCGCATGAGGTGGCCAAAGTACTGGAGTTTCAGCTTTAGCATCATTCCCTGCAAAGAAATCCCAGGGCTGATCTCCTTCAGAATGGACTGGTTGGATCTCCTTGCAGTCCAAGGGACTCTCAAGAGTCTTCTCCAACACCACAGTTCAAAAGCATCAGTTCCTCGGTGCTCAGCCTTCTTCACAGTCCAACTCTCACATCCATACATGACCACAGGAAAAACCATAGTCTTGACTAGATGGACGTTTGTTGGCAAAGTAATGTCTCTGCTTTTGAATATGCTATCTAGGTTGGACATAACTTTCCTTGCAAGGAGTAAGCATCTTTTAATTTCATGGCTGCAGTCACAATCTGCAGTGATTGCAGAGTACATCATGAGAAATGCTGGGCTGGATGAAGCACAAGCTGGAATCAAGGTTGCTGGGAGAAATATCAATAATCTCAGATATTCAGATGACACCACCCTTATGGCATAAAATGAAGAAGAATTAAAGAGCCTGTTGATGAAAGAGGAGAGTGAAAAAGTTGGCTTAAAGCTCAACATTCAGAAAACTAAGATAATGGCATCCGGTCCCATCACTTTATGCAAATAGATAGGGAAAAAGTGGAAACAGTGGCTGACTTTATTTTTCTGGGCTCCAAAATCGCTGCAGATGGTGATTGCAGCCATGAAATTAAAAGATGCTTACTCCTTGGAAGGAAAGTTATCACTAACCTAGACAGCATATTGAAAAGCAGAGACATTGTTTTGACAACAAAGGTCTGTCTAGTCAGAGCTATGGTTTTTCCAGTAGTCATGTATGGATGTGAGAGTTGGACTATAAGGAAAGCTGAGTGCCAAAGAATTGATGCTTTTGAACTGTGGTGTTGGAGAAGACTCTTGAGAGTCCCTTGGACAGCAAGGACATCCAACCAGTCCATCCTAAAGGAGATCAGCCCTGGGTGTTCTTTGGAGGGAATGATGTTGAAGCTGAAACTCCAATACTATGGCCGGTTGATGCGAAGAGCTGACTCATTTTAAAAGACCCTGATACTGGTAAAGATTGAGGCCAGGAGAAGAAGTACATGGCAGAGGATGAGGTGGTTGGATGGCATCACTGACTCAATGGACATGAGTTTGAGTAATCTCCAGGAGTTGGCGATGGACAAGGAGGCTTGGCGTGCTGTGGTTCATGGGTCGCAAAGAGTTGGACACGACTGAGCAACTGGACTGATTTTTCTTATCTGTTTCATTTATGGTAGTTTGCATCTGTTGATCCCATAGTCTTTATTTGTATGCCCTCTCCTTTCCTCTTTGGTTACTGAGTTTCTTTTCTGTGTCTGTGAATCTATTTCTGTTTTATATGTAGGTTTGTTTGTATTGGTGTTTAGGTTCCACATACAAATGATATTATATTTGTCTTTGATTTACTTCACTTGGTGTGATTCTCTAGGTTCACCCACTTTGGTGCGGATGACAATATTTCATCATTTCCTATGGTCTGAGTAATATTCCATTGTGCATAAGTGTGTGTGTGTGTGGTATCACATTTTCTTAAACCAGTCATGTGTTGATGGGCACTTAGCTTGTTTCTATATTTTGGCTATTTTAAGTACTGCTGCTATGTACGTTGTTGTATGTATCTTTTTGAATTAGGGTTTTTGCCATTTATAGATACATATCCAGTACTGAGATTGTTAGATCATATGGTAGCTCTATTTTCAGTTTTTTTCCAGAAATTTCCATACTGTTTCCCATCGTGGCTGCACCGAGTTATATTCCCACCAACAGTGTAGGAGGTGTATCCTTTCCTCCACACCCTCTCCAGCATTTGTTTTTTGTAGACTCTTTAATGGGGGCCATTCTGACCCATGTGAGTGATACCAAATTGTGATTTTGATTAACATTTCTCTGATAAATAGTGATGCGGAACATCTTTTCATGTGCTTGTTGGTTTTCTGTATGTCTTCTTTGGAGAAATTTAGGTCTTGTGTCTATTTTTTGATTGGTTTTTTGATATTGAGTTATATGAGTTGTTTGTCTATTTTAGATATTAACACCCTGTTGGTCACATTTGGTTTCATCCCATTCATTTGGGGTTGTCTTTTCATTTTGTTGGTGGTATTCTTTGCTGTTCAAAAGCTTTTAAGTTTGATTAGGTCCCAATTGTTTACTTTTGCTTTTTTCTTTTGCTTTGGGAACTAATCTGAGAAAACATTGTGATTCATGTCAAAGGGTGTTCTGTCTGTGTTTTCCTCTACTTTTATAATATCCAGTCTTATATTAGGTCTTTAAACCATTTTGAGTTTATTTTGTATATGGATTATTTTGTATGGCTGTACATATACCAAAAAAAAAAAAAATAGTGTATTCTAATTTCATTTATTTCCATGTAGGTGTCCTGCTTTCCCAGTACTATTTGCCAATAAGACTGTCTTCTCCATTGTATACTTTTGACTACTCTTTCATAGATTAATTGACCGTAGGCATTTGGAGACCTGTGTTTTAAAATTGTACTTTTTCTTTCTTGACATCAGAATGAGTAGTTATGTTCTGTCATGTTATACTTAAGTAAAATTGTACATTCAGAGCATCTGAATTGGCCAAGTTACAGAAGATATAAATTATTATGTGGATGTGACAGATTCTATTATTCTTGGGCTCTTTTGAGAGAGTTGCCCTTAGCAACAGAGAAGGCAATGGCACCCCACTCCAGTACTCTTGCCTGGAAAATCCCATGGATGGAGGAGCCTAGTAGGCTCCTGTCCATGGGTCACTAAGAGTTGGGCACGACTGAGCAACTTCACTTTCCCTTTTCACTTTCATGCATTGGAGAAGAAAATGGCAACTCACTCCAGTGTTCTTGCCTGGAGAATCCCAGGGACAGAGGAGCCTGGTGGGCTGCCGTCTACGGGGTCGCACAGAGTCGGACACGACTGAAGTGACTTAGCAGCAGCAGCAGCAGCCCTTAGCAATGATCCACAGGAGTGAACAAAAGATTAACAGGAAAATGGACTTTATGAGACTTAATAAATATTTCTAATTAAATACAAAGAACGGAATTAACTGTAATACCTAGATGTGGAAAAACAACCTGTGTCTTGTTTAGAGTTTCAGCATACTCTCTTAAGATACATTTACTTATGTACTTGAATTGAAGAAGTACTACTTAACATCAGAACAGTTTTTATAATTATATCATTTGAGCAAATTGTTTCAGACACTCCCTCCCCTCCCCCCAAAAAATCATTAACCAAAGTCAGTAATTAGTTAAAATGGAGAGTTGAGCCCCTTCCTCCTCCTTTCAATTTCCAATTAGCAGACCTATTGTGCTTAGTCACTCAGTCCTGTCTGTGTCACGGGGTCATGGGGTCACTCTCTGTGACCCCATGGCCTGTAGCCAGCCAGGCTCCTCTGTCCATAGGATTCTCCAGGCAAGAATACTGGAGTGGGTTGCCATGCCCTCATCCACGGGTCCTGCCAACCCAGGGATCGAACCCAGGTCTCCTGCATTGCAGGTGGATTCTTTACTGTCTGAGCCACCAGGGAAGCCCAAGAACACTGGAGTGGGTAGCCTATCCCTTCTCCTCAGGAACTTCCCCACCCAGGAATTGAATCAGGGTCTCCTGCATTTCTGGTGGATTCTTACCATCTGAGTACCTGGGAAACCTGCAGACCTATTAATGAGCAATAAAAGGGGTGGAAGGAAGGCATTTAGAAAGAAAGAAAAAGGAGCAGTGAAAGATAATTTGTGAAAACAGGCTCAGGTCCTAGACAGTTCAGATTGGGCTGCCTGCATGTGCTGTGTGGTCCATGATCACTAGAATTACAAGCTCAATTACTTAATTGCTTCTTTGAAATTATCCAAGGAGAAAATTGGATTTCTAGAGTTTTTTTTTTTTTTCAGAGCAATTCTACTAAAGCTACTATGTAGCAGCTCCTTTTGCCAGTCTTATACTCTCAGAATAATAAAATACAACCACAGCCAACTTCAAGAAACATCTTAACCTCTCAGATAAAGGATTTTGCCCCTCTTAGCAGCTGACAGTAATAAAGAACCATAAAGAAATTCCAGAAGCATCTTCTTCTTTTCCAAATACTGCTCAGATTCTGTCAAACCAACTTGACAATTTGCTGTCAGGCCCCTGCCATCTGGTTTGTCTGACATCAACCTGCTTTTTAGAATAATTGACTTTGATTTTCTTAAATCAAGATATTTGCCAACTCTGTATCTGTATAAATATCCCTCAAAGCTCAGAGTCTGAGAGCTAAAAGCACTAACTAATGATAAAAACCCCAAATGCCCTGGGCAGAATATAAGATGCTACATACTGCTGAGTATCAGTAATCATACTGTAAAACTTCCATTTTCTTCCTTTCCTATAACCTTATAATAATAAAAGATCAGGTTAGGCCTTTGTTTGCCTAGTAAAACAGGGGAATCAAACCATTTAAACACCAGCCAGACCTACCCCCCAAATAGATTCTCCTTATTCTCCCTTTCCTGCCAGTTTCTGAAATATTGTCCAAGTTTAATATTACTGTGAAATATTTGGCGCTCATGGTAAAGAACCCACCTGTCATGCAGGAGACTCATAAGAAACATGGGTTTAATCCCTGGGTCAGAAAGATCACTTGGAGGTGGAAATGGCAATCTGCTCAGTATTCTTGCTTGGAGAATCCCACTGAGAGAGGAACCTGATGGGCTACAGTCTATAGAGTTGCAAAGAGTCCGACACAACTGAAGTGACTTCACACACACACACACACACACACACACACGCACACACACGCACACAATATGTTACTGTGAAACACTGGTGCTAATTGGTTTCTTTCTGCTGATTAACAGGTTTTGGATTCAGGGAGACTGAAACAATACAACCGGCCATACGATTTGCTGAAAAATACAGATAGCCTGTTTTACAAGATGGTGCAAAAACTGGGCAAGGCAGAGGCCTCTGCCCTCACTGAAAGGGCAAAACAGGTGAGCCTGCGGCAGGGTGTTGTAATTACAGTTTGTCTCCAGGTTCAGTCTTCAGAATATCCACTCAGGATCTCTGTGCCCTTTTCAATTCTAAACCTCCAGAGACTAAGCTTCATGACTCGGTCTTAACAACATGTGGCAGTTGAAAGCAGGTCTGCTGAGAATCTGCAACAGTGGTGGGGGTGGGGTTTAGGATGAGTGTGGGCTTCTGTGCATGCGCATCTGTGCCTGACAGACAGATTTCAGATAGGACTCACCACACACTTGGACCCTAGGTTCAGATTCCCTTAGAGCACAGAACACTCATTTTGCAGACCCTTTATGTTTCATTCTGATTGGTCCTCAGCACATTTGTGATGCAAGTGCTGTCCAGGAAACATCCATGAAATTTGAGAGTTTATGGAAAAAAATTCTGGAATATTTTGAGGTTAGGAAGATTTACCAGGAAAAGGTATAAGTTGCTTCTGTTTCTAACCTGTAAAGAAAACTCCTACATGTTACTGTCCCTTAATCCCTAATTCTTTGTCATTTAGAATTTTATTCAATTACCCCCTCCCTGCCCATGCTCCCTCTAACTTCCAGAAGAAGATATACTGCCACCAGGATAAATCAGGAATTCATAATACCTTAACACTACTCTGGATGGTGCTCGAAGATGAGGTGGGGGAGAGCACTAAGCACTGTACATGGTGTGAAAAGGCCCTCAATGAGTGACATTCAGTCATGTGGTGTCTTTCTAACAAATGTGAGGTGGTAGTGTCTTGGACAGATGTGACAACTGAGGTCTAGTTTAAGGGACTTAGCCATTGTCATGCAGCCACCTGTAATTCATTCTGGAGCAAGGTGGGGTTGACATTGATGGGAAGATGGAGGGAGGGAATATGTGGTGTTCCTGCTGTTTGAGATGCATGGTTTTGGGGTAGGATGAGGCTTCAGGCTGTATGTGGTAAGGCTTCCCCATTGAAAATTTATCTCTGGGTATTAAATTATGGATGCATTTTACCTTCTTCATATTTTTCTGCATTTCCCAAATTTTCACTTGTAAGTAGAATAAAACTACTTCTGTAATATTTAAGATATCTGTTAAAGAAAACATGCCCCAGTATCTAACAGTATTTCTGCATAAAAAATGTATCTAAAATGTGGTCTAAATTCCCTCTGTCACTGTTTCATCTCAATCCTCCTTAGAAATGAGGAAATGCACAGCAGTACCTTCCACTGTTCATAGGGTAGGAAGGAGATAGTTTTTTGTAGGTACTATACTGCATGCAAATGTTGAGAAGCTGACCATGGAACTCTGTATTTTTTGTGCCTAAAATTCACAGAGTGCTTTCATCTAGAGTATCTCTGAGTCAGTTTCCCTCCTGAGACCTGATAATCATTTGTGATTTCCCATATAACCAAGTCACAAAGCAGTAAGAACTCTTAAAACCCTTTTGTTCTTTTGAACTTAGGCATTACATATCAAAGAGATGTGTAATGACACTTATGTGTCAAAGTGTTCATTTAAAAAACTATATTATCCTTATGTATGATCAAGTCATTGAGTAATGAGAAATTGATCTCAAAATTTTAGATATGCCCAGATAAGATAATAGGGTTCAACATCCTCATTTTATGGGTGAGGAAACTAAGTCCTCAGAAGGAATGTGGTCCCATGTATATAATTGGTGTTAAGCTAGTTTGAAGCAGACACAGAATTAGAAATCTGTTCTTTAAGTGTATGTTTTAAATCAAGTGTCACATAAGATACATACAGAAGCAGACATAGGTCATAGAATTAGAAATCTTGTGATTCCTGGTCTAGTAATCCTGTTCCTACTCTAACAATATTAATGGTAAGTTACATTTGTGTAGTTTTTAATAATTTATTTTACACAGTTCTTGCATGTATGATTTTACATAATCCTCATGACTGCCCTTTTTTATCACAAGTAATGGATGAAGAGATTGGTCCAGGACTCACCCAAGGTCACAGAGCTGGTCCAGGGAGCACAGAGCAGGAATCGCTGGGGAGGCTGAGTGCAGACCTAGGTACTGTGTTTTGTGTTGACTCTGAGAACACTTCTCCTTTCACGTGGTAGCCGAGGTGGAGGTGGTCACTCACATTCACAGGGTGACAGAAACTCACTCTTAGATTTCAGTCCTGCCACTGGCTTATGTCACCTCTACAGAAAGAAATGCAGTTCTTGATTCTCATCCCATCTTGACATTACTTCTGCATACTCTACATCCTCTTAGGAGGATAAGCTGTCAGATTATCAGTTTTTTGAATTTGCAAGCATCAGATACCAATGCCTTGTTCAGAGCTGTAACAACGGGTTGATTAGCCTAAGTCACAAGGTTTTTACTCTAATAGAACAGAATTCATTCATCTGAAGAGAAAACCCAACATCTGGGAGATGGTGTTTCCATATCACATTTTCTTGAACAAATAGTTCAGGCGAGTTTATCACTGTCTGATTGACCCAGATCCATGAAATAGTAGAAAAAGTACCTTTTAGATTCATAAAGCTGAAGAGGGCATTAGTCTGCTAGGGCTGCCATACAAAGACCACAGAGCAGGCAACTCAAACAACAGAAACTTATTTCCTCACAGCCCTGCGGCTGGAAGTCTGAGGTCAAGGTGTCGGTAGGGTTGGTTTCCTCTGGGGTCTCTCCTTGGCTTGGAGATGCCGTCTTCTGTCTGTGTCTCAGATGGACTTCCCTCTGTTTGCCTGTGTCCCGATCTCCTCTTCTTATAAGAACTCCAGTCTGTTAGATTAGGACTCACCTGTATGACTTCATTTTAAGTTTATTGCCTCTTTAAAGATACTGTCTCCAAACAGTCACATTCTGAGGTACAGTGGTGTTTGGGACTTCAACATGTAAAATTGGAGGGGACACAGTTCAGCTCAAAGATGAATGCCTGTTATCTACTCTGTTCTGTGATGAAGCAGGTCAGGTTGAGGTTTTTTGAAATTTCTTTGTTCCCAGTGTGCAATAGAGGTGTCATTTTGTCTATTCATGAAATCACCTAATAGAGCCCAGAAGTTATAAAATCCTCGTATCCGAGCTCTGGGAGCCTGGACCCATTTGAATAGATGGAAGAGGCACTTAGCATCCACGTGGCCTTGTGTCCCCCAAGATCTCTAAGCCTCAGGTCCTCAGCTGTGTGTGGAGCAGGGATTACAGCCCTGCCGGCTTCTTCAAACTTATTACAGGGATCAGATGAGAGAGCAGATGTTTAAGGGTTTTGAGAATATAAAGTGTTTTACAGTATAAAAGTTGTATCATTTTTTAAAACAGTGTAGACAGAAGACTTGCCTTCCAGTAGTAAAAAATACACCCGTAGTTTAAGTAGCTTTAGAGACTCTAAATCAGGGGTCCCCAACTCCTAGGCTAGACTGGTATGGTCCGTGGGCTGTTAGGGACTGGGCCACATAGCAGGAGGTGAGTGGTGTGCAAAGGAGCAAACTTCAGCTGCTGCCCCCATTGCTCACTTTACACCTGAATCTCCTCTTTCTCACCCTGTCTGTGGAAAAAGTGTCTTCCAGAAACTGGGTCCCTGGTGCCAAAAAGGTTGGGGACCACTACTCTAAACAATTAAAGTGTATTTACAATAATATATTTAAAACACATGGCTTATCTAATGCTACAAAATTTAAAAACTTTTTTAAAATACTTTTTTTAAAATTGATGAACTAAAGATAAATCACTCTCCACTCCTACCATCACACAGCTCCCCCACATGTTGGAGCCCCAGCACCACTGTTGACTGTTCTGTTGAGATGTTCTGTGTATCAGGAAGAAAATTCCTGTTTCTAAGCACAAATGATAGCTATTCTTTCTCTTTTTTTCACTCAATGTTGTATCTCAGATTATATCAACACATATGGTTATCTCATTCTTTTTAATGACTACGTGTGTGTGTGTTAGTCGCTCAGTCGTGTCCAACTCTTTGTGATCCCATGGACTGTAGCCCACCAGGCTCCTTTGTACATGGGATTCTCCAGGCAAGAACATAGTATTATGCTTTCTCCATTTCGTACTCCTTATTTTCAATGCTTGTCAATCAGAGTTTATAAAATACAGGGAATACAACCTGATACTAACATCCAACTTTGTTGTGCTCATTTTATGTGTGAAAATGAGAAACGCCTGGGCAGAGAGTATTAATAGATTTCCCAGCCTCTTTGTCACCTTGTTTTCAATTTCTCTCCAGGCTTTGAGTTAATAAAATGATTTTACTTATCAATTTACTGTGATCAGTAATGATTCACATCAACCTGTGAATCAGAATGATCAGAACTCAAGTGTATCTACGGGTTGTTTGGCATTAAGTCCAGCCCCAATGAAGGTTTTAATGGGGCTACTTCCTCCATTGAATAAGTACACCCCTGGTTTTTCCTATTGTGCCTCTAGTAGGGATGTGATTTGCTTCATGTGAAGCAGTGGGCCTAAGAATGTGTTGCCTTAGGAGAAGGAGTTTAAAACTCATAAATATGTGTTTTTTTTCTTTTCTCCCCCTCAGATGCACTCTGAAAGGAAATAACCAGATATCACTCACAGTGACCATGTGGTTAGGAATATTATGAACAACAAGTGGACAACCCTCAGCCTTCACAATTTCTGAGTTGACTCTGTGATTCTACCATGAGTTCATGTCTATACCAAAGGCATTTTTCCAACAGGTTTCTGCACTGCATAAATAATATTATACTTTTTTTTACACCAGCAACAGATATTTACATATTACAAATATTAATCTATAATTTTTTATCCAACTTCACTTAGTGAGTTCAAACTCTTGGAAAAGGATTTGTTATGTTTATTTATATGTAATACTATTTTCTTTTTTATCCAAATCAGAGGTGCAGGCCACCAGTAAGAGCTGGTTTTGTGTCTTGAGAGATTCTGGAGCCAAACTCATTTTCTAAGATTTGAGGCAAAGTTCTCACAGATTTTTTTTTTTTTTTTTTTTACTGTTCCCAGAATTACATATTACTTTCTAATTATATTAGGGATTCTTGAAAATTGTGTGATGATGCCGTTTTGTATCACCACTTCCTTTAAAAGAACTACTATCCATTTTCCACTCAAAGACCTCTGGTTAAAATACTACAGAGAAAAGTAATAGGAAAAACATACAGTAATGTAGTTTAAGTAACATTATAGGAGAGAGAGGTGTCACCCTCCAAAAAACATATGGTTAAAATACAGAAGGACAATATTGTACATTCGTCCCCTGCATTGCAGGCAGATTCTTTACCACTGAACCATTGGGGAAGCCCTCTAAAAGAGAAGGAAGAGAAAATATTCTTTATCAAATTAGGAACCCTTCCAGGGGATTTGCTAATGAAGGACAGACATGTTCTAGACTGTCCTCTAGATAGAGGATTTTATTTTTTACATTAAAAAATTTGTGGTAAAATACATATAACATAAAATTTACCATATAACCATTTTTAATCACACAATTCGGTGGCATTAATCACACTCACAGTGTTGTGCAGCCTTCATTCTCTGGTTAACTTTTGGTAATTATATTCTTCCTATTCAATGTGTTATTTCTGCAGAGTCATTTTGGTAAGTTTCATTTTTCTAGAAGTGGATCTGTTTCCTGTGAGTTTTGAGCTTGATTGGCATAAATTTATTCATGATATCTACATGTTTAATCTCTGCAGCATCTCTGTGTTCTTTTGGCTTTTTCATTTTCTTTGAACCTTCTCTTTTTTATGAGTAATCTTTTCGAACTTTTTCCTGTTTTCAAAGAATCAACCTTTTGCTGGATTGATGCTCTGTTTTTCTTTCTAGTTCATCATATCATTCTTTCTTTCTTTCAACGTTTCCTTTTTGAGATTTTTTCTCTAAATTCTTAAATTGCAAACAGATTAATACCATCATTATTTTTCTAACCTAAGTATGTAAAACTGACATTTTTTCTGAGATCCACTTTAGCTACAGCCTACAAGTTTTGATACTTAAACCAATCAATAGCCAAAGTATTATGTATTTTCTAATTCCTAATTTAATTCATTAACTATATCTTTTACCTATGAGTTATTTATAAGTATAATGTTCTCTAAATTTCAAATGCTAATGGATTTTTTCTATTAGATTGAACATATGGAATTGCTAACGTTCAGCCTTTTGTATAAATTCCTAATTTAATTCATTAACTATATCTTTTACCTATGAGTTATTTATAAGTATAATGTTCTCTAAATTTCAAATGCTAATGGATTTTTTCTATTAGATTGAACATATGGAATTGCTAACGTTCAGCCTTTTGTATAACATATGAAAATGGCTCTTTCATGTGTTTCAACACAATAGTTTTCTTTTGTTATTAATATATAACTTAATTTCATTTTGGCCAGAAACATTAGGTTATGGATTTTAAACCAAAAGTAATGATATTCACACAAAAAGTCCTTGTTTCCACCATTTTGTATTTTATTTAGGGGATTTTTAAAATGTTATAAGTACATGTGTAACCAGTAATTTTCAAATAAAAGTCCTCCCTAAGTACTGGGATGTTTTCTGATACATGTTGCAGGCTGGTTCTCTGGAATGCAGACTCAGATTGAGTTTAGTGCTGGGATGTTTATCAGGGTTGCCTTTGGGGTCAACACTGTGGAATCAGGAGGGAAGAAATGGGATAGGGCAGAAGGAAAGATCAAGCTGGATCACTGGCTGGACGACCTGAGCTGACTCCATGGAGCGTCTGGAGTGAAGACGGCCCTTCAGGGTTGTCCTGACACATCCAATGGTCAGGTCACCTCCACCTGGAAGGGGCACTGCCTGCAGCCTGGTGGTTTAAGGTTGCCCACTGGCAGCACCTCCAGCAGCTGGGCAATGAGTCTTTGAAGCGAGGTCTGAACAGCATGTCTCCATGTCCCGCTACATCCTCTGTCACAGCTCTAAGGTAGGTGATGAAGATGTACTGTGGGGAAAACTCTTGATGACTGACGTGTAAGTCAAAATGATGACTTAGTGATTCTTCTCAATACCCTCTGATTTAAAAAATAGAGGACAAGATCCATGAAGGGGAGAAATCTCATTTTCTAGGTTCGGCCCAGTCGTCATGTCTTCTAGGAAGTCACCTTAAGACCAGTCATCATCCTAGGTAACTCGTCTTTCGGTAGGACCCTGAGCGCCTCTCGTTTGTTAAACTGAACCATACTTGGCTAGTGTCCTACTGTCACAGTGTGGTGATTCTTAAACAAGGGGCATGTTCTTTCCATTTTACACAGGTTATGTAAACTATGTAGCCTGCCCTGACTATGAGTATTCATATGGTTTGTTTTCTCACTAAACCAAGTGAGAAAAAGACTTGGAACTGTGCCCTATTCACTTTTTAATTACATCTTTCAGCACAGTATCTGTTACATAGGGAGCACTCAGTAAATGTTTTCTGAGTGAGGAAATGATGACTGAGAACAAACCTTCCTTGTCAACTTTATAATTTTGTAATTCTAAGAAGTAGCCTGGGATAACAGAAAGCCCTGGTTTTGGAGTCAGTCATACTGACCTGCCTGTCAGGTCTTTAACTCTGCTCTCACCAGCAGTGTGAGTGTCGGAAGAATATACTGTCCAGAGTGGGACACTTGAGACTGAAAGGAAAGCAGTAACCAGCCAGAGTGCCAGGGAAATAATCTGGCACCATCTTTGACAAAATGGACTATGGACACCCTTCAGCCATGTAGCTTTAGTCTAAAAACAATTCTGTGCATGTATTTATATAGATTCTATTCTTGAATCAGCAGCATGGTCCTAGTGTTGAAGAGGGTACCTAGAAACACAACAGGTATTTTTAAATCAAGGTTTCATGTATACATTATTAATTTTAATTTTAAAACAGAATATGGATTAACTGAGTTTTTGTTTTTTAAGCCTAATGTTCTAAGGAAATTTTTTTTTCAAAGACTAAACCAGCAGTGTGTGTTGAAAACTGGGAGAAATACATATTTATTTGAATTTAGACCTAAAAAATAATATTACTAGAAGGAATAACACGCCCAGCCCTATGAGACCTTCATCTATACACCAGAACCATGTGACCTGCCATAATCAAATTGGGATTGTGTGATATTTTTAAGAACAAGGTTAAGACTTAGACACACTAAGAATGTTCTACATGGAGCTTACATTGGAGGGTTCTGACTAACTTCACTCTTTCACTCAGCAACAATGTTCACAATTATCCACCTGATAGGTGGAGGCTTTGTGTATTCCAAACCAGTGTTTGATTCAATAGTTAATCACATTTAATTCTGGAGGACACTATGTGAAAAACATTTTTTAAATTACATTTTGCAGACTACCTAGACAAAAAAATGAGTCTCTGAGATGGAGTTTATATCACATTAGAACTTTTGTAAGTAAATAACAATAAACAGTAGATTGAGGATTTTTAAACCCTACATTTTGCAACAATAAAAATTTTTTTATTTTATTTTATTTTTTAACTTTACAATATTGTATTGGTTTGGCCATATATCAACATGAATCCACCACAAGCATACACATGTTCCCCATCCTGAACCCTCCTCCCGCCTCCCTCCCTGTACCATCCCTGTGGGTCCTCACAGTGCACCAGCCCCAAGCATCCAGTATCATGCATTGAACCTGGACTGGCGACTTTTTTCATATATGATATTATACATGTTTCAAATACATGAGTTTATACTTATTCCAATAAGACATAAAATAGGAGTAAGGGAAAGATTTTTTTTTTATGGTAGAAAGGCAACTCACAAATGTAGACAGAATGACAGAAAATACCACATGGGAGCCATTGTCATAAATAATTCAGACAAAATTCATCATTGACTGAACATATGTTGAATGTTTGGGCGTTGGAAGAGACACAGCATTTTCATGGACTCAAAATATCTTCTCAGATTAATTCTTTAGGGAAGAATTATATTTTTAAAGTAGAAAAATCAGACAAACACCAGGCTAAGCAAGTAGCTAGAGTAAATATTAATAGTGAACCTACTGACACCTTTGGCTTTTTTTTCTTGTTTCTTTAAAAATGTACATAAGAATGTTTGATTTACACTGTTGTGTTAATTTCTGCTGTACAGCAGTGATTCAGTTATACATATACATGCATTCTTTCTCATGTAGGTTTAATAAGCAGGGTGACAATATACAGCCTTGTCATACTCCTTTACCAATTTTGACCCAGGCAGTTATTCCATGCCCAGTTCAAACTGTTGCTTCTTGACCTGCATACAGGTTTCTCAGGAAACAGGTAAGGTGGTCTGGTACTCCCATCTCTTTAAGTTTTCCAGTTTGTTGTGATCTACACAGTCAAAGGCTTTAGCGTAGTCAACGAAGCAGAAGTAGATATTTTTCTGAGCAGAAACCATAAGGCCCACAAATCCTGGAAACGGATTTCCTGGTCTTTACAGGAAAACTCTGCCCACCCTGCCCTGCGGCTCTGCTGTTCTAAGTGCATCCTGTGGACCAGCAGCATCGGCTGGCCTGTGAGGCTGTTAGAACACGAAATCTTGTCTCTATCCCAGACCTACTGACTCAGAATCTCTAGAACCCAGGTGAGTCCTGCTCACAGTACCGGTTGAGAAGCGCTGGTTTAAAGGCCCTGCTCAGGTCATCCTGCCTTTGCACCCTCCCCCAGGTGCAGGCAGCCAGAGAGGGCCAAAGGGTGTGGCCACCTGGAGTCCTGCCCACTCCAGGCCGTGCTCTGAATACCTGGACCCTAGAATCCTTGTTCCCAGCGCCAGTGCAGGCCTCTCTCCTGGGGCCCATCTTCCAGCCCGACAGGTGGTCAAGATTCAGCTGTTTATGGGGCAGAAGAGGGTGGCCTGAGCTTGGACTTGAAGGCTGGAGGTGCTCTTGCTTGAGCAGCAGATTCCTCAGGGCACAGAAAGGGTCAGAGCCAGAGGTGGGAAGAACGGGGGTAGGGCTGGGGGCTGGGTCGGCCCCTCCCTCTGCTGTCCTGCCTTCTGGCTCCAAACTCCGGGGTCCAGGAATCCCAGCCTGCTAGGTGGTTATGAGTGTGTACTTTACAGTGTGTTAGCTTGATTTATAACTTTTAAATATTTAAACATATAGGCTGGGCTTCATTATACTCTTGACCCAGGGCCCACAGATGTGAGTGGCAGGTCTGTTAAATGCTTCTCAGAATGTTCTCAGAGGACCCCATGCAACCCAATCCACTGGGATGTTGGATCAGACCTTTGGGGCTGGAGCCTAGGACTCTGCATTCTGACCCCTTCCCTGGTGACTCTGATCCACAGCAGAGCTACAGGAGCACTTGTAATGAAGAGGGGTGAGGCATGGAGTGGAGCTGCCCTGAGTGGGGGAAGAAGAGAGGGAGGTCCCAGGTCAGAGGAAGGTGCTGACCACAAGCTCACACCTTCCTGCTTCTCTCCTGATTCTCCTCACAACCTGGCCTGACCCCACCCCCGGGAGTTGGCTGCAGGGAGAAGCTGCTAGAACGGGGCAAGGGTGTCCTCCTACCGATCGTGGTGCTCTCCAGGGCTGCCCTGCAGAAGGAAGGACCTGAGTCGGGACAATAGGAGCAAAGGGGCTGCAGGCGCCTGGAAGGACCACACAGAACCGGTACCCAGGGAGTCAGGCTAAAGCCACTGAGCAAGTCTTTGGGCAGGGAGACCTCCTGGTCCCGCGGGACACAGGTGGAGCGGGGACAGACTGCGGTTCCACCGGGGCTCAGAGGCTGCATCTGTCAGTTAGGAGTCTTATGACCTCTAGCAAGGTCCTTAATCTCTGTAAGATGGGGGTCCTAACATCCTAGTACCCTCTGAGCTTGTGTTAAAACTAAACATGATGGTCTTTCGTTCAGGCCCACAATGCTGGTAGGATGAGCAAGTGTTGTGGTTTTTGCTAGGAAGCTCTGTAGCCACCGACGAGCCCAGAAGTGGCATGGAAACAGCATAAGAAAGCCCATTTGGGCACAGCCCTCAAGGCCAACCCTTTTGGATGCACTTCTCATGCCAAGAGAATTGTGCTCGAAAAAATAGGGGTTGAAACCAAACATCCAAATTCTGCCATCAGGAAATGTGTCAGGGTTCAGTTCACCAAGAATGGCAAAAAATCACAGGCTTTTGTACCCAGTGATGGTTGCTTGAATTTTATTGAGGAAAATGATGAAGTTCTGGTTGCTGGATTTGGTTCCAAAGGTCATGCTGTTGGTGACATTCCTGGAGTCTGCTTTAAGGATGTCAAAGTAGCCAGTGTGTTTTTTGGTCTTCTACAAAGGCAAGAAGGAAAGACCAAGATCATAAATTTTGATGATGAGAGAATGATATAATAAATTTCCATATACCAAAAAAAATTAAACATGATATGATAGTTAAGTAAAAGCACATGCTTGTCACATGGAGCAAAAAAGGGGCAGCTGCTGTTTATTGGGACGCTTATTACATTACACCTCTGCACTTCTTGATGCTCGATATTATAGGCACTTATCACTGCCTGTGTTCAATCATGTCCGACTCTTTGTGCCCCTATGACTGTAGCCCATCAGGCTCCTCTGTTCATGAGATTTTCCAGGCAAGATTACAATACTGGAGAGGGTTGCCGTTTCCTCCCCCAGGGCTTCTTCCCAACCCTGGTATCGATCTTGTGGCTCCTGTGTCTCCTGCATTGGCAGGCAGATTCTTTATCACTGAGCCTGGGAATTACCTGTCACTGACTTTAAGATCAGGTCCCTCGAGCCCCTAGGGGGCACTAGAGGTAAGGAATCCACCTGCCAGTGCAGGAGACCCAAGAGAATCAGGTTCAATCCCTGGGTCGGGAAGATCCCCTGGAGGAGGAAATGGCAACCCACTCCAGTATTCTTTCCTGGGAAATCCCATCCTCTGTCCATGGGGTCCCAAAGAGTCGTCATGACTGAGCACACACACACACACACACACACACACACTTCAGATCCCAGGCACAGGAAGGTTCCAGTCACAGCCGTGTGCCACACCCGTGCTTGGCCAGTCGCCTGGAGCTCCCTGAACTTCCCTGTGCAGGAGCAACTCCTGAAGTTACTGCTGAGCTGCTCATCCTGTACAGTTCTCAGGATTTCCCTCCCAGCAAGCCACACCTTGGGAATCCTGCGCATAGGTTTGTGATGAACTAAGATGGGGCTTGTATGAAATCTCCTGAGACAACTGTTTCATACTGAAAATCGCCACCAGGGCGCAGGAGAATCCAGGCATTCAGGTGAGAAGCGTGGAAAGGCTGTGCAATGAGGGGCCAGGAAGGCCTCAGAGTGGGCAAAAGAGGTCACAGACCCCCACCCCAACTACCCTGTACACAGAAACATACACTCCTGCTCCTGCAGAATCACTCTGTTTACTCTGCTTCCTCATCCAGGTAGAGTTCTTTATATCCTCAGTATGGCCAAGGCCAGTGGTTTATAAACTTGGCTACACATTTGAATCACAAGGGGAGCTCTGTAAATCCCATTGCTGAAGCCTCATCTCAGTTAAATCAGAATATCAGCGGAGGGGAGGCAGAGATCAGCACTTTTTAAAACCTCACAGGTGATTCTACCCTGAAGCCAAGCGGCAACCACTATTGGAAGCAGATCTCATTTCTTCCCAAATGGCAGCCGCTTTCTTTGCTAGAAAGTGTGAAAAAGTGTAAGCCGTTCAGTTGTGTCTGACTCTTTGCAACTTCATGAACTCTAGCCCACGAGAATTCCATGGAATTTTCCAGGCAAGAATACTGGAGTGGTAGCCATTCCCATCTCCAGGGAATCTTCCCAACCTAGGGATCAAATTTACCCTCTGAGCCACCTATTTTGTTACCGATTCTCCCAAGTCAGACTCCCCTGACAGGAGGTGGGGCTCCTTCTGCTAGAGGGGTGTGTGTGTGTGTGTGTGTGTGTGTGTGTGTGTGTGTGTGCGTGCGTGCATGTGTGCGCGCGCATGCTCAGTCAGTCATGTCCGACTCTTTGGCCCCATGGACTACAGCTTGCCAGGATCCTCTGTCAATGGGATTTCCCAGGCAGGAATATTGGAGTGGGTTGCCATGTCCTGCTCCAGGAGGTCTTACTGACCCAGGGATCAGCACGAGTGTCCTGCATTGGCAGGTGGGATATTTACTGCTGAGCCACCTGGGAAGTCCCTCTGCCGGGTGTGGCTCGTGCCAGCAGAATGTGCTCTAGAGGACACTGTTTCCTCTGAAAACCCTCCAGGGGGCTGCTGAATGTGATTCCTGTCAACTGAGGGCCGGAGGTGTTCTCTTAGGACCATATCAGCTGTGCTACCGGTGGCTCCAGATTATAGTGCAGGGCTCAGCATCTCTGCATTCGACACCTCAATGCCATCTTGAATCACAGTGCTGGGGGCAATGATCCTGCACTCGGCCCTCTGAGCTGAGGTGTCAACGCAGCCGTTTCACACCAGGGAGTCTTGTCTGATGGGCCGGCTGTGAGGCCTCTCCATGAAGCACCCTGTGAGCAAGTGAAACTCGACTCAGCACAAAAGGTGTGACAAAAAGTTAGACTTTATTTTATTACCGAAGTTCTACTTTTACTCCCAGCGAATTGTTGATGGACTTTGTTGGAGACTGTTTCATCACAGCCCAGCCTCAAGGAATATTAAGGGCCCTGACTTACCTTTAATGACTGTTTCCTTTGTTAGCTGTGGAGATAATCCTGATGAAGAAAAAGAGACCAATTTCTCTTCTATTCCTGAAGATCCGAAAGGGAAGGTATTGATATAATCAGTTTTATTTTGTTGTTGTTGTTGTTTTTTAACCCATAAGGTAGCTCCCTCTTGGCTGGGGCTTGATGTTGCCAGAAGTAAATGGGAGCCCCTGGCACCCTTCATTTGAGGAAGACAAATGGGTATTATTTAAATAGGAAAGGAAAGGACCTAGGCATCAGGGTGCACAGAGAACCAGGTCTGGGCTCTCAGCTGACAGGCTAAGATGGCCTTGTCACTATGGAAACAGTGTGTCTATGCTTGTGAGGCAGGAGGGAAGTAGGTGGGCACAGATATTGAGAAAAACAGGATCCCACAAAAACTGGTTTGAACCAGCTAAAATCAAGACGGTTTTGAGTATGGTGGTCTTGCCTCTGACTTCTCACTCATTACACCTTCATTGTAACACTGAAATCCACTCCCCTCTCACCATGACAGGTGCTGTGATAGTTCCAAGGCTGACCACAGAAGGCCAAAAAGTGAAGGGGGGGTTTGTCTGATCACCGTTCAAAAGCCAATAAAGAGGCCAGGTTGGTGGAAAGGAACATTTGGTTTATTTTGGATGCAGGTGTGTGTGTTGGGGGGAAGGGTGGTGCCTGTCCAAAGGCTGACTCCCCCTCCTTTGACAATCAGTGGACAAGAACTTTTATAGACAGAGAGGGCTACATGTAGAAACAGTACAGTCAGCGCTGACAGTCATCTTGAAATTGGTCATTGGTGGTCTGACCAGTGTCATCTTGATTGTTTTAGGTACAATTAATCTTCAGTTCCAGGGTTGGTTTGTTCCCATTTCTCGAGGTCAGTTCTCAGAATTGTGGCAGCTGATGTCACGGCTACAGTCGGGTCATTATATAGTTCTTTTACCTGGTTAGGGTTTCAATACCTATAAGACAACTCACAGGATATGGCTCAGAATATTATCTATAGCCCTTGAGAAGGAATTAAAAGGTCCTTAACTATGCTGGATAACTACATTATTATTATTGGTCTCCTTTGACTGTTTTCTTTTGTTTCTGCATATTCTCACTTCTCTGATTAAACTTATTCTTTGGCTAAAGTTTTTCCACAGACAAAAGGCAGGCAGAGGACATGGGGGGCAAGGACCACAGGGTCCTGATCCATTTCAAAAGTGTACAGTGGTTCAGTTCTTGAAAATCCCTGTCCCTTCCCTGGAATAGCAAATATATTTCTCCCACTTGTTGTTGAATGAAATTTCCGAGCCCATGACAACTAACAACTCCATACCCTGGGTCCTCTTGCCTTCTGAGAAGGTCCACATTCTGCCTATGGAGAGTGTGTCTCCCTGAATAAGTCTAATTTCACTCTGCTTCAGCTTGCTCCTCAGTTCTTTCCTTCAGGAAGCGAAGGACCCTCACTTGGAAGCTGGCCCCAGGTACTTCCACATCTTCCAGGAAGAGATATGTCCTTCTCCTGCACCACTTGTAACATGGAGGATGAAGAATAGGGACTATAGATCTAAACTGATTATAAATCAGATGATCTAGATTTAGGAAGAGTTCTTATTTATCTTCCTAGTGTTGTTTCTTAAATGTTAGCAGTCTGGTTTCTGCTTTCCTGGGCAAATGTATTTGGTTTTTAAAATTAACTCTACTGTGGGAGTTTGAAGGAAGACATAACTGATTCTCATCTGCTCCCCAGCTGACGCCACAAGCTACATCTCCCTCTGTGGCATTCTCTCATCCTGGCTCACAGACTCCTTAAACCTGCTGCTTCCCTTTCTGAATTTTCCAGACCCCAGGTGAGTCAGGGTTTTTCTCTTTAACTCATAACACAAGCTGATGGCAAGGGATCTCCTCTACAAAGCTGGTAACTCACCTGGCTTCTAGCAGGAGGTAAGGCATCACCCATACTTGGAGGGGTTCTGTCATATCCTGTGTCTCCCCTGCTTTGTCCTTGCCCAGGAGGTTGAGGGTGGTGACCTTGGAGCCATCCATAATATTCTGATAAAATATCTTGCCATAATAGCTAACACTTATTGAACATTTCCTCTTTTCCAGAAATTGCAACAAGCACTTTCACATAAACAATAACTCCATGAAATAAATATTCCATTTTTTATTTTGGCTTTGCTGGGTCTTATTTTTGGCACTTGGGATCTACGTTGTGTTAAGGGAGCTGTTTCATTGGGGTGCATGGACTCTCTTATATGGAGTGGGCAGGCTCAGTAGTTGTGGCACATAGGTTTAGTTCCTCAACCGGCATGTGGGAACTTAGTTCCCTGACCAGGAATCCAACCCAGGTCCCCTTCAAAGGTAGATCTTAACTACTGGACAACCAGTGAAGTTCAATATGTTACTTCAGTACCCATTTTACAAATAAGAAACTGAATTCAGAGAACATGTGTCATTGAATCACAGGTGGAAGAATTGCCCCTGTTAGGAAGTAGCCTTCCTTATTTATCTAATACAGCTTCTGAGAAACTAAGAGTTTCCAATTTTTGGAGGGATCATGAGAAAGAAAAGAAAAAATGTTTTAATTCTACTTCAGTTCAGTTCACTTCAGTTGCTCAGTTGTGTCCGACTTGTTGTGACCCCATGAGCCCAGCATGCCAGGCCTCCCTGTCCATCACCAACTCCTGGAGTTTACTCAAACTCATGTCCATTGAGTTGTGATACCATCCAACCATCTGATCCTCTTTCGTCCACTTCTCCTCCTGCCCTCAATCTTTCCCAGCATCAGGGTCTTTTCAAATGAGTCAGCTCTTCGTATCAGGTGGCCAAAGTATTGGAGCTTCAGCTTCAACATCAGTCCTTCCAATGAACACCCAGGAATGATTTCCTTTAGGATGGACTCATTGGATCTCCTTGCTGTCCAAGTGACTCTCCAGAGCCTTCTCAAACACCACAGTTCTAAAGCATCAATTCTTTGGTGCTCAGCTTTTGTTATAGTCCAACTGTCACATCCATACATGACTACTGGAAAAACCATAGCCTTGACTAGACAGACCTTTGTTGACAAAGTAATGTCTCTGCTTTTTAATATGTTGTCTATGTTGGTCATAACTTTCTTTCCAAGGAGTAAGCGTCTTTTAATTTCATGGCTTCAATCATCATCTGCAGGGATTTTGGAGCCCCCAAAAATAAAGTCAGCCACTGTTTTCACTGTTTTCCCATCTATTTGCAATGAAGTGATTGGACTGGATGCCATGATCTTAGTTTTCTGAATGTTGAGCTTTAAGTCAGCTTTTTCACTCTCCTCTTTCACTTTCATCAAGAGGCTCTTTACTTCTTCTTCACTTTCTGCCATAAGGGTGGTGTCATCTGCATATCTGAGCTTATTGATATTTCTCCCGGCAATCTTGATTCCAGCTTGTGCTTCCTCCAGCCCAGCGTTTCTCATGATGTACTCTGCATATAAGTTAAATAAGCAGGGTCACAATATACAGCCCTGACATACTCCTTTTCCTATTTGGAACAAGTCTGTTGTTCCATGTCCGGTTCTAACTGTTGCATCCTGACCTGCATACAGGTTTCTCAAAAGGCAAGTCAGGTGGTCTGGTATTTCCATCTCTTTCAGAATTTTCCACAGTCTATTGTGATCCACACAGTCAAAGGCTTTGGCATAGTCAATAAAGCAGAAATATATTTTTTTATGGAACTCTCTCACTTTTTCGATGATCCAGAGGATGTTTTGAAATTTGATCTCTGGTTCCTCTACCTTTTCTAAAACCAGCTTGAACATCTGGAAGTTCATAGTTCATGTATTGCTGAAGCCTGGCTTGGGGAATTTTGAGGATTACTTTACTAGAATGTGAGATGAGTCCAATTGTGCTGTAGTTTGAGCATTCTTTGGCATTGCCTTTCTTTGGGATTGGAATGAAAACTGACCTTTTCCAGTCCTGTGGCCACTGCTGAGTTTTCCAAGTTTGCTGGCATATTGAGTGCGGCACTGTCACAGCATCGTCTTTTAGAATTTAAAATAGCTCAACTAGAATTCCATCACCTCCACTAGCTTTGTTCATAGTGATGCTTCCTAAGGTACACTTGCCTTCACATTCCAGTTTCTCTGGCTCTAGGTGAGTGATCACACCATCGTGATTATCTGGGTTGTGAAGATCTTTTTTGTACAATTCTGTGTATTCTTGCCACCTCTTCTTAATATTTTCTGCTTTTGTTAGGTCCATACCATTTCTGTCCTTTATTGTGCCCATCTTTGCATGAAATGTTCCCTTGATATCTCTAATTTCCTTGAAGAGATCTCTAGTCTTTACCATTCTATTGTTTTCCTCTGTTTCTTTGCATTGATCGCTGAGGAAGGCTTTCTTATCTTTCCTTGCTGTTCTCTGGAACTGCACATTCAAATGGTTTTCTCTTTCCTTTTCTCCTTTTCTTTTTGCTTCTCTTCTTGTTACAGCTCTTTGTAAGGCCTCCTCATACAACCATTTTGCTTTTTAGCATTCCTTTTTCTTGGGGATGGTTTTGATCCCTGTCTCCTGTACAATGTCACAAACCTCCGTCCATAGTTCATCAGGCATTCTGTCTATCAGATCTAGTCCCTTAAATCTATTTCTCACTTCCACTGTATAATCATTAGGGATTTGGTTTAGGTCATACCTGAATGGTCTAGTGGTTTTCCCTACTTTCTTCAATTTAAGTCTGAATTTGGCAACAAGGAGTTCATGATTTGAGCCACAGTCAGCTCCTGGTCCTGTTTTTTTTGACTGTACAAATCTTCTCTATCTTTGGCTGCAAAGAATATAATCAATCTGATTTTGCTGTTAGCCATCTGATGATATCCATGTGTAGAGTCTTCTCTTGTGTTGTTGGAAGAGGGTATTTGCTATGACCAGTGAGTTCTCTTGGCAAAATGCTATTATCCTTTGCCCTGCTTCATTCTGAACTCCAAGGCCAAATCTGCCTGTTACTCCAGGTGTTTCTTGACTTCCTACTTTTGCATTCCAGTCCCCTATAATGAAAAGGACATCTTTTGGGGGTGTTAGTTCTAAAAGAACTGTTCTTAGAACTGTTCAACTTCAGCTTCTTCAGCATTACTGGTTACAAAGGTTTAATTTTCCAAATTGTTGTAAGTCATAATTAGCTTGAGGGAAAGGGTTTCCTTATGTTTGGAAAACACAGACTTAAACCAGTAATATTTCAAAAGAAAAAAACAACCAAAACTATGACCATACTCACCAGGTCACTCAGCAACTAGTCCTTTTTATTAATGGTTTTATGAAGGCATCAGGTTTTCCATTAGGACCCCATAATTTCTTACAAAATTTCCTTGTGGTTTGCAACTTATCAGAAATGTCTACTTGTCAAAAGTCCTTCCTATGAATCTTTATAGAGCTGAAGCCCTTTTACAAACACATCTGAGTGTTGGGGGCCAGAGTGAGGTACTCCACCCATGGCAAAGGTCATGAGGAAGGAGGCTCGACATACGCAAAGGCGGGATCGAGCCTCAGGAGTCCCCCTGGAAATCCTCGAGCGTCTACCCCCATAACCAGAGCCTGCCTACTTTACTACTTTGTGCTCTTACCTACACCTCTGACTTTACGGGGGGCTGTCCCCCACCACCTCTTTCGGAGAAGGAGTTAACCTAGAGCTCCAGTCAATAAAAACTCTTGGGTGTGACAAGAGTGTTTTAACCTACAAACTCCTCTGAAGGTTCTCTAGCCTGCCTGACAGGCTCGTCCAGCCACATGTGATTGCTCACAGCCTCCCAACCGTGAGAGGCACAAGATGCTTTAAACCCTCTAAAAACAGGTTCTTTAGAGAAGTTAGAAAACTATTAGTATAAGTATAATGGGCTGATTAGAAATTGTGTTGGTGAAGGGTTTTTCATTTGTTGAGCCAATGTTTGTTGCTAAGTCTCCATATCCCCTGCCCTTACACACATTAATGAATATATAGAAGAAATAAGTATTAACCTTTGATATTAATCACGTTAGACCTTAGGCTAAGTAAATTCTTTCCTTAACTAAAACCCACTACACCCTCACCCTGTAGGAATGTAACTTTACTTGGGTGGCGTCTGTTTTGAGAATAATCAGCCCTGGAGAAATAAGTGTCCTGATTGACTGACCGCTGTCACAAGGAGAGGGTCGTAAATTGTCAGCAGGCCCCCCTGGCCAGAAGATGATGTAACACCCCTAAGACCTCTGTATACATTTGTGTGAAGCACCTGACTTTAATAAAAGTCAGGACTGCTGTCCCCACGTGACTTTTGTATAACATCTTACTGTATAAAAACAGACTCTGGAAAATAAAGAATTGGGATCAGTTTCTCGAAATACTGGTCTCCCCATGTCGCTCTCTCTCTCACTCTGGTTGAGTCTCCATCTGGAGCGCGGAACCCACCATGCTTACTAATTTTGCCTGGGCTTCTAAGATCCGACCGGGGAGGCCTCAGTGTCTCCTCTCCTTCGGGAGAATGCAAGGACGCCTGCGGCCTACGTAAGTGGTGCAAACTTCTTGTCTTAAAGTTTTATTGGTCTCCCGCGTAAACCAAGCTACTCAGCCTCTTTTCTCCACTGAATTTTCCTACTGAGCTATCCTTATTCTATTACTCTTTATATCTTTAATTAATATCTAATTGAAGCTATTGTATCCTGATCCTCGCCTATGCCGTCTCTCCTTCGAATACCCTGGATCAGCCGGGGCTGGTCCCCGGCATCTGAGTACAGCAAAAACTACTTGTAAATGACAAAAGACTTTCCCCATACTCTGCATGCTGTGAAGGTTAATAAACTATTTCTCTCTTTACATCTCTCTTACATCAGTTGAGTTTCCAACACCCCAGCCAGAGAGCCTAGAAGGATAAAACAGAAAGGAATTTTCTCCTCCCTTACATGGTAAAATACACATAACATAGAATGAACCATTTTAACCATTTTTAAATATACTATTGTGGGCATTAATTATATTCACATTGTTCTGCAACCATCACCACCATACATCTCCACAAATTTTTCATCTTCCACCTGAAGCTCTGTGTCCATTAAACACTTCCCCCTGCCCCTGCATCCCCACCCCACTCTGCAAATGTCATTCCACTTTGTGTCTCTATGAATTTGACTAGTCTAGGCACCTCACATAACTGGGATCACAGTATTTGTCTTTTGGTGACTCAGTATTTCTGGACACGAAGTGTGTGGGTATTTTTCCCATACTAATTCTACAAATCTTCAGATACAACTGTGTCCTACAATTTAAGTCAATTCTGATACAATCTACCTGGAGTTAGTGTCAGACCTCATCTTAGGTTAAGGACTCAGTCCCACAAAACTGCTCCTTCTTCTCAATTTCAGAGCCAGTCATGAGTCCAGGTGGTTACCTTTTTTTATGGACTGATCATAAATCAGGGTTCCCATAACCTCCTCTTTGGGTTTGGTAATTTTCTCGAGTGGCTTACAGCTCAGGAAAACAGTTTACTCAACTAGATCACTAGTTTATTATAAAAGGATTCAACTCTGGAACAGCCAGATGGAAGGGATGCAGAGCAAAGTAGGAGGAGGGGCGGGGGCTTCCAGGCCCTCTCCAGGAGAGTTGCCCTCCAGCACCTGCACATGTTCATCAGTTGGGAAGCTCTGTGATCCCCATCCTACTGAGTTTTTATTGAGGCTTCATAGAAGCATACTTAGGCAAGTTGATTAAAGCATTGGCCATTGGTGGTTGAACTGTTCCCATTTCCTCTCCTCCCTGGATGTGGAGGGTGGGGCTGAAAGTTCCTTCCTTTAATCAAGCATTTGGTTTGACTGAGAAGCAGTCATTCAAAAACCCAGGTGGGGCTGATAGGGGCTTGTTATAACAAAAGACACCTCATCACTGTTAGTTCTCCAAAGTGTTTCAGCAGCTCTGAGCCAGGAAGAGATTGAAGACCAAAAATATTTCTGATTATAAGTCACAGCATCACACTCTTCAAGGTTCGTCTATGCTGCAGCACGTGTCAGAATTTCCTGCAGTTTTAAGGCTGAGTGATATTTCACTGTAGGTTTATGTCATATTTCATTGTATGTTTAGATCACACTTTGTTTTAGGAGAGCTTCCCTGATAGCTGAGTTGGTAAAGAATCCACCCGCAATCCAGGAGACCTGAGTTTGATCCGTGGGTTGGGAAGAGCCCTTGGAGAAGGGAAAGGCTTCTTTCAGAAAAACTTTCAAAAACAACACTTTTGAGTGCCTTTATTTTCTTTATTCAGATGGTTTTTATATATGGGAAAAATTCTGAAGTTGCTTATTTTCCTCTTATACTGATGTGCACTTATTGTTCACTGAAATTTATTTATTTATTTGAGAGATAAAGATACCAGAGTTTTACTTCTTGCTTATGTACTTTTCTCTATGCAACCGTTGCTGGGTAACTCCCTTCATGCCCCGAGAAGAATATGCTTTGGTCTTTCCTCTTTCCTTCTGGTATATGAGAACAGGATTCCTCCAGGACCAACCTAGCAGTAGAACAGACATTTAAGTAGTCTGGCTGACTTTGTCCGTCATTTATGTTCACCTCCACTGATCAGTATTGGCCACTATCCCTGTGTATCTCAGGCAGTGTGGGAAGCATAATTCTCCCTTTGGTCCTGAGACACATAGAAACTTTTTGAGTCACAGTAAATGTTTTTAGATAGCATATTGAAAAGCAAAGACATTACTTTGCCAACAAAGGTCCGTCTAGTCAAGGCTATGGTTTTTCCAGTGGTCATGTATGGATGTGAGAGTTGGACTGTAAAGAAGGCTAAGCACCAAAGAATTGATGCTTTTGAACTGTGGTGTTGGAGAAGATTCTTGAGAGTCCCTTGGACTGCAGGGAGATCCAACCAGTCCATTCTGAAGGAGATTAGCCCTGGGATTTCTTTGGAAGGAATGATGCTGAAGCTGAAACTCCAGTACTTTGGCCACCTCATGCAAAGAGTTCACTCATTGGAAAAGACTCTGATGCTGGGAGGGATTGGGGGCAGGAGGAGAAGGGGACGACAGAGGATGAGATGGCTGGATGGCATCACTGACTCGATGGATGTGAGTGTGAGTGAACTCCAGGAGTTGGTGATGGATAGGGAGGCCTGGTGTGCTGCGATTCATGGGGTCACAAAGAGTCGGACACGACTGAGTGACTGAACTGAACTGAACTGAAATGTTTTTAGAGGTTGCAGTGCCCTTCTCTTTCTGGTGGAGTGTGGGTATCCTCATCATTGACCAGACATGTGCTTTCTAAGACTTCCTGTGGGCAGGACATTGAATGGGCACTCGAGTCTGAGGGAGTGGTCCTTCTCCACCTGCTTTAAGAAATCTGTGGTCCAGGCATTGTGAACCAGTGAAGATCCAGCGATTATAACTCTTAGCTCATTTTTAATAAGCTAAAAGTAGAAATAACAGGCTTCTTTCCCCTTTATCTCTTAAACATTAATCTGCATTTTACCTTGTAGATAAAGTAGTGTGTGACTGCTGTCTAGTAGATATGACTATTTTGCTTGACAGCAAATACAGCTGAGAGATAGGTAAGAGCTGTTCTTGTGTAAAGTGAAAGCAAAGAACTTAATTCTGACCACAACTTTATTCTACAGCATGTTATTATTACTCTCTGCCATTTTTAGTCCTTTAAGCTCAGATGTACTTTAATATTGTGGTATATCTCGGCCTCGTAGTTTAAAAAGTCCATCTCTCTGCTATACAGTTTTATTTTTCCACCATTGTGATGTACTGTTCTTGCCTCCAGGGCTTGACAGCACACATTCTAATTGTTCAATCCAACATGACCATGGTGACCACACTTCAGCTTGCTCTGAAGAAGCCATTTGCCCCAGTAAAGTGTCTTTATACACATCTATCCTCCTAGTTCTAAACTGTATCAAGCACATCAGAAATGTTGATGCAGTGATTACTCTTTGACTTTCTGTTGGTGACTCTAAAATAATACCTGAAGGTACAGAGAGAGGCAGCCCAAAGTGGCAGGAAGTTCATGGGCTTTGGGACCAATATCTGGGTTCAAATCTTCCCCCATTTTGGAGAATTCACTGTTGTCTGAACTATGTTTTATGAAAAAAGATAAAAATAATACATACCTTACAGTAGTATTGCAAGGATTTGTGAGATGATAAAAGGATATTGTTCCGACTCTTTGCGACCCCATGGACTGTAGCCTATCAGGCTCCTCCGTCCATGGGATTTTCCAGGCAAGAGTGCTGGAGTGGATTGCCATTTCCTTCTCCAGGGGATCTTCCCAACCCAGGAATTGAACCTGGGTCTCCCACATTGCAGGCAGATGCTTTACCGTCTGAGCCACCAGGGAAGCCCCTACACATTCAATAAGTGGTAACTATACCAATAGCCGTTGGTGAGTTTTTCATATGAATATTTGTACTTCATTTACTATATGCTGCTGGGAAAGTTAGCAGTAGCCATATTTTCTTTAGCAATACTTTGTATTGTTTTAGGGTTCCCTGGTGGCTCAGATGGTAATGCGTCTGCCTGCAATGCAGGAGACCTGGGTTTGTTTGATCCCTGGGTTGGGAATATCCCCTGGAGAAGGAAATGGCAACCCACTCCAGTACACTTGTCTGCGAAATCCCCTGGACAGAGGAGCCTGGCGGGCTACAGTCCATGGGGTCACAAAGAGTTATACATGACTGAGCGACTTACCTTTCTTTCTTTTCCTTTATTTGTTCTTTTAAGACCACCTTATGAAATTCACAAAATCTCTATCAATCTGTATGTTGTAATTATAGTACTTCTTTACCAAAAGAAAACCACTTTATTTTCTTGAGGAAAAACGAGATTTTTTTTTTAATGACCCATAATCCCACAATAAAGAAATGATCCTTGTTATCATTTTGAAATATTTTCTTTTAATGTTTCTTGTTTCGTGCATTCTTGGGCAAAATTGGTATAATGGTTTCAAGTCATTACATGAATATTTTCGGTTGTTTTAGTTTGGGTGTGCTGAAGCTGAAGTCTAGGATGGGAATTTGAATGCAATAGGTTATTTGGGAGGGGGTCGCAGGAAATACTGGTAATGGAGTGGGGAAGTGAGACAAGAAATGGGGAGAGGGCCGCATAGGACGTGTTATCAGGTATGTTCCAGGCTGGGTTACTGGAACACAATCCTGCTGGGAAACCGTAGGAGATAGTGTGGAGCACAAGCCTCAGGGTTAGCTTCCCTGAGTGAGGGAGTTGGGGTATTTACACACCAGCTCCGCTTTGTCTGTTGACTGAAGGCTGCCGGAGGGGAGAGCAGAGGAAGACGTTAAATTCCCCAGGGCTTCTGGCTGCTTTGTGCTTTAGCAGAGCCGGTTCAGGTGGCAGACAAAGCCCTCAGGCAGAGTTGCAGGAAGTCAGGCTAGGGTGACATGGAAGGCACCAGGGAAGATACTGAAAACATCGGCTCACCCATATTACTCAAACAGTGTATTTTAGACTGGCTATTGAACAGTTCACAGTGTGGATGAGTGCCTCCTCAAGGGTTATAGTCCGGCAGTTACTTTTTTCTATGTTCTGTTCCTCCTCACAGCAAAATTTCTCACAGGAGTTGTGTACAACCACTTTTCCACACCTTCAGACACAGTCCTCTGCTCAACACATCTTCAAAAGATTTCAATCTCTTTCTCTTTAAAATAATGTCTTTCCTAAGTCACCAAAAGATCTTCACGACCCAGATAATCACGATAGTGTGATCACTGATCTAGAGCCAGACATCCTGGAATGTGAACTCAAGTGGGCCTTAGAAGGCATCACTATGAACAAAGATAGTGGAGGTGATGGAATTCCAGTTGAGCTATTTCAAATCCTGAAAGATGATGCTGTGAAAGTGCTGCACTCAATATGCCAGCAAATTTGGAAAACTCAGCAGTGGCCATAGGACTGGAAAAGGTCCGTTTTCATTCCAATCCCGAAGAAAGGCAATGCCAAAGAATGCTCAAACTACCACACAATTGCACTCATCTCACATGCTCGTAAAGCAATGCTCAAAATTCTCCAAGCCAGGCTTCAGCAATATGTGAACCGTGAACTTCCTGATGTTCATGCTGGTTTTAGAAAAGGCAGAGGAACCAGAGATCAAATTGCCAACATCCGCTGGATCATCAAAAAAGCAAGAGAGTTCCAGAAGAATATCTATTTCTGCTTTATTGACTATGCCAAAGCCTTTGACTGTGTGGATCACAATAAACTGTGGAAAATTCTGAAAGAGATGGGAATACCAGACCACCTGATCTGCCTCTTGAGAAATTTGTATGCAGGTCAGGCAGCAACAGTTAGATCTGGCCATGGAACAACAGACCGGTTCCAAATAGGAAAAGGAGTACGTCAAGGCTGTTTATTGTCACGCTGCTTATTTAACTTATATGCAGAGTACATTATGAGAAACGCTGGGCTGAAAGAAACACAAGCTGGAATCAAGATTGCCGAGAGAAATATCAATAACCTCAGATATGCAGATGACACCACCCTTATGGCAGAAAATGAAGAGGAACTCAAAAGCCTCTTGATGAAAGTGAAAGTGGAGAGTGAAAATGTTGGCTTAAAGCTCAACATTCAGAAAACGAATATCATGGCATCCGGTCCCATCACTTCATGTGAAATAGATGGGAAAACAGTGGAAACAGTGTTAGACTTTATTTTGGGGGGCTCCAAAATCACTGCAGATGGTGACTGCAGCCATGAAATTAAAAGACGTTTACTCCTTGGAAGGAAAGTTATGACCATCCTAGATAGCATATTCAAAAGCAGAGACATTATTTTGACAACCAAGGTTCTTCTAGTCAAGACTATGGTTTTTCCAGTGGTCATGTATGGATGTGAGAGTTGGACTGTGAAGAAGGCTGAGCATGGAAGAATTGATGCTTTTGAACTGTGGTGTTGGAGAAGACTCTTGAGAGTCCCTTGGACTGCAAGGAGATCCAACCAGTCCATTCTGAAGGAGATCAGCCCTGGGACTTCTTTGGAAGGAATGATGCTGAAGCAGAAACTCCAGTACTTTGGCCACCTCATGTGAAGAGTTGACTCATTGGAAAAGACTCTGATGCTAGGAGAGATTGGGGGCAGGAGGAGAAGGGGACGACGGAGGATGAGATGGCTGGATGGCATCACTGACTCGATGGATGTGAGTGTGAGTGAACTCCGTGAGTTGGTGATGGACAGGGAGGCCTGGCATGCTGTGATTCATGGGGTCGCAAAGAGTCGGACACGACTGAGCAACTGAACTGAACTGAACTGAAGTCACCAAAACCCCTGTCTTTGCCAAATCCAACTGGTACTCTTCTGTCTTCAACTTATCAGCCTCTCAGAGGCATAGGCTCAGGTTTTCCTGCACTCTGGTAACTGCACATTCTCTCCCTCCTCAGTCTCCTTGGGTGAGTCTCTAACTGTGAATGCTAGATGGTCTCAGGTCTCAGCCTTGGGCTTCTCTCTCCCTCTTTCTCTTTTATTTGTTTCTGTATATCTTATTTTTTAATGAAAATCCTTAAATAACTATAGAAAAGTGTGAATACTTTATATGTAATCCATTTGGGAATTATTTACATTTAAAAAATAAAATTGCAGAATATTTTAGCATTCTGAAACTATTTCATGTCAAAAGAAGAGAGGAAATTTACTAATTATTTAGGAACACTTATAAAGCCATGGGCTTCCCTGGTGGCTCAGGTAATAAAGAATCTGCCTGCAATGCTGGAGATCTAGGTTCAATCCTTGGGTTAGGAAGATTTCCTGGAGAAGGGAAAGGCCACCCACTCCATTATTCTGGCCTGGAGAATCCCATGGAATGTACAGTCCCTGGGGTTTCAAAGAGTCCGACATGACTGAGCAACTTTCACTTTCACCTTCACTTTCATAAAGCCACTGGTAAACCAAAGCAGCTTCTGATAACATTCACTTTTCCAGCTGTCATCCTTGGGTAATTTCAGTCTCACAGAAGACATCTGACACCAAGAGGCATCTAAGTTGCCAAAATTAGATCTGCAAACTCATGATTATTCCTATCAGAGATCATCAGGTCTTTATTTTAAAGCCTATTAAATCTTACTTTACAAGCTAGTTTAAAAGTAGTAAAAAGTAAAGTATTATTAGACAAGATAAGAAATAAAAATATAGAAAAAAATAGATGTGAAATTTTTAAAAGTTAATTTGCTGTTAGTAAGTGTATATGAATGAATCTGTAAACCCCTATACCTATGTTTCTTAGCCCCTAAGTGTATTGCACCAAATGGCATAATACTACTGCTGGTAATGATATCAAATAGTTAAGAATGTTTGTCATTATGTTCTGCAAACTGCAAGGGAGGACATCAGCAATACATGTTAGAAAAAAATGTCCATAAAAGTCAATACTTTGTTTTAATATTGACACATGATGGACTTCATTTCTGTTGTCCATATATAATGAAAGCCTTCATGCAAAGATGTGACTCTTAAGAATGGGAATTGTACACACAGTATAAGTTGTATGCTTGGTGAGGGTAGGAAATACATTTCATCCAGATGCAATTCGGTACTTTTATGCCCACAGCTTCCCTGAGAGTGCAATTGAAAGTAGACTGGATGAAAGGAAGCAAGGGAAGTCTCTTCTCAGAAAACAAAGAAAGAATTCTAAAGTTCTTTATGTTTAGAAAGAATATTTCAGGTTTTTAACCTCTGAATGTTATAAAAGTATCTAAAATATAGATTAAATATTAATAATATACAATATAAATTAATTTTATAGATGTATTTCTTACCTCAAACTCAATTTCTCTTAATTTCACTGAAGTTATATTTAAGAAACAAAAAATTTAATGAAGCAAAATGGACTTGATTTGCAAGGGGTGGGAAGGAGATTATAACTCTGGTAGTGTTTTATGAGTTATTTTAAAAAATTGACAAGAGAAAAGGTAAATTGTTCTTATTTTCTTGATTAAATTGAAGAAAGTTATCATGTGACTTATAAGTCTAAGAAATACTATAAGGGATCAATGGGACATTTTATTAAAATGAATCTCAATCAATACATTTAAAAATCTCATTTCCTCTACTATAACACTTCATTTTTTAAAATTGTTATTTATTTGCTTATTTAATTTTTGCCGTGCTGGGTCTTTGCTGCTATGCATGGGCTTTCTCTACCTGCGGTGGGCAGGGGCTACTCTTCATTGTGGTGCGTGGGCTTCTCACTGCCGTGGCTTCTCCTGTTGTGGAGCACAGGCCCTAGGGCGCACATGCTTCAGGAGTTACGGTTTGTGAGCTCAGTAGTTGCAGAGTGCAGGCTCTAGAGTGCAGGTTACACAGCCTGTGGGATCTTCTGAGGGCAGGGATAGAACCCATGTCTCCTGTGCTGGCAGGCAGATTCTTAACCCCTGGACGACCAGGGAAGTTTGAATGTATAATCATCAGTGTCTCACAAGAATTTCATAGATTTTTCTTTCTGGGGGAGGTGAGGCGGGGCAGGCACAGAGAATTCCTTCTCTCCCCTGCCCCCACACACCATAGCTTCCCCACTGTCAACATAGAGTGAAAGATTTGCTACATCTGATGAATCTATAGAGACACAGCAGTCACCACAAATCCATAGTTCACATCAGGGTTCACTCTTGGTGTTGTGTGTTCCATGGGTTTAGACAAATGTATGATAACATTTCCATCACTGTGGTATATTACAGAGTATTTTCATTGCCCTAAAAATCCCCTGTGCTCCATCTACTCATCTCTCATCCTACCTCCACCCTCTGGCAACACTGATGTTTTACTGTCTCCATAGTTTTGCCTTTTTGTCACATAGCTAGAATCATACAGCATGTAGCCTTTTCAGACTGCCTCCTTTCACGATTAATGAGCATTTATGTTTCCTCCGTGTTGTTTCATGTGTGGGTAGCTCATTTGTTTTAGTGCTGAGTAGTACTCCATTGCCAGGATGAACCAGTTTGTCCATTCACCTGTTGAAGGATATCGTGATTGCTTCCACATTTTGGTAGTTTGAATGAAGCTGCCCTAGATATTTCATAGGTTCAAAAAAATGGTTTCTCTTCCTTAAAAATTAAATATATAATGAGCCAGCTTACTTCAAATATGCATCCAAACCAGACTGAAGAGGCACCTCCTTTCTTTCATTTCATGCTCTCTCCATATTTACATTAATTGTAAATTAATTAATTTACATTAATTGTTGTTAACATTAGCATATCAATTCTTTCCATCTTCTATTTTTTAAAACAGTGAAGGAAAATGTAATAAAACACCTAAATGGATCTACAAAGAAGGGCCATTATGATACAGAGATGATTGTTTTATGGAAACTGAACAAGTTGACTGATAGAAATGGATGGCAATACTTGGTAATCAGTTGCTGGGTGAAATTCTAAATTTTGAAATAGGAAAAGTGGTTTGAGGTTAGCATAGTAAAGGTTATGACCCAACAGGACATCTAGATGTGTGCTAGAAATAGCCTCCAGGCTGTTTTGATTAATGAGTAGAAACTTAAGTCTCTTGGCTGTTGCAGAACAATAAGTGACATACACATAAAGGTATCAAAACTTTTAGTCCAGAATTTGGTCTCAATTTAGACAGAGTGGTGTCTCTCATGGGGTACAAGCAAGCTATACCACATAATTTGATTCTGAACTTTGTGTGGCTACATGACATGGAGTTAAATGTATCCTTACAGATCAGCTCATTTGAAGAGGTGGCACCTCAGGCTCTCTGACCAAAACTACCAGCTTTGAACCAAAAGCCAGTTGCTCTTTCCCAGTTGCTTCTTTTCTAAAGCTATCACCTTACCATGGATCCTCCATCTGGTAGATTGTTGTCAATAGTAAAATAAAATATTGTCACCACACAGAATCCAGAGAAACTCACTGCAGGGAGTAAAACAAACAAACCCCTCCCCTGCCCCCCCGCCAAAAAAAAACCCTATCACTTTGATCTCGATTCCTCTATGTGGTAGACTCTGGTCAATAGTAAAATACCATTACCAGGCAGAATCCAGCAAAACCTACTACAAAGTAAGAATCCAGAAAGAACCTACAGTTGAGTCAGAAAAAGGTATTAGCTGTCAGTGCAGTAGAGATAAGTCAATATACAGTGGGCTGATTCTGAATTGACAGGTGATACACAACACGTTTTGCCATGAAAGAGAAATGAAAGAATGGGAATGGCAGGCAGAGCCTAACAGCTTCTTTGCTAGAATACCTCACAACTTCTTTGTTTCTTTCATCAGTACACTCTCAGCATCCAGCTTTTTTAAAGATCTTTTCCATTTTGGTCGTTGTTCAAAGCTTTCAATACCATTTTTGCTGTTGCTGCCTGGGTTTTCTCTAGTTGTGGTGAGTGGGGGCTACTGTTTGTTATGGAACATGAGCTATTCATACTGTTCATGGGGTTCCCCAAGGCAAGAATACTGAAGTGGTTTGCCATTCCCTTCTCCAGTGGACCATGTTTTGTGAGGAAACTCTCCACCATGACCCATCCATCTTGGGTGGCCCTACCTGCATGGCTCATAGTTTTCATTGAGTTAGACAAGGCTGTGATCCATGTGATCAGTTTGGTTAGTTTTCTGTGATTGTGGTTTTCCTTCTGTCTGGCCTCTGATGGATAAGGATAAGAGGCTTATGGAAGCTTCCTGATGAGAGAAATTGAGTGCAAGGGAAACTGAGTCTTGTTCTGATGGGTGGCAATGCTCAATAAATCTTTAATACAATTTTCTGTTGATGGGCGGGGCTGTGTTCCCTCTCTGTTGTTTGGCCTAAGGCCAAACTATGGTGGGGGTAATGAAGATAATGGAGACCTCCTTCAAAAGGATTTGTGGACACAATGTTGCATTCAGTGCCCCTAACTCAGCAGCAGGCCACTGCTGACTCACACCTCTGCAGAGACTCCTGGATACTCCAAATTTTACAGAATTTCTGAGGGTCAGTAAATCTGGGAGCAACTTGGCTGGGTGACCTGGCTCAGGGTCCCTCATGGGGCTGCAATCAGATGCACGCTGGAGCTGCAGCCATCAGAAGGCTTCTCTGGGGCCTTACTAAGCAAAGTAATTCTCAAAATTCTCTAAGCTAGGCTTCAACAGTACATGAACTGAGAACTTACAGAGGTTCAAGCTGGATTTTAAAAAGGCAGAGGAAACAGTGACCAAATTGCCAACATCTGTTTGGATCAAAGAAAAATCAAGAGAATACCAGAAAAACATCGACTTCTGCTTTCTTGACTATGCCAAAGCCTTTGACTTTGTGGATTACAAGATACTATTTAAAATTCTTTAAGAGATGGGAATACCAGACCACCTGACTTGCCCCTTGTCTGTATGCAGGTCAAGAAGCAAGAGTTAGAACCGGACATGGAACAATGGACTAGCTTCAAATTGGGAAAGGAGTCTGTCAAGGCTGTATATTGTCACACTGCTTATTTAACTTATATGCAGAGTACATCATGTGAAATGCTGGGATGGATGATGCACAAGCTGGAATCAAGATTGCCAGGAGAAATATCAAAAACATCAAATATGCAGATGATACCACCCTTATGGCAGAAAGCGAAGAGAAACTAAGGAGCATTTTGATGAAAGTGAAAGGGGAGAGTGAAAAAGCTGGCTTAAAGTTCAACATTCAAAAAAAGAAGATCATGGCATCCTGTCCCATCACTTCATGGCAAATAGACGGGGAAACAAAGGAAACACTGACAGACTTTATTTTCTTAGGTTACTAAGTCACTGCAGATGTTGACTGCAGCCATGAAATTAAGAGATGCTTGCTCCTTGGTAGAAAAGCTCTGACCAACCTAGAAGTGAAGTGAAGTGAAGTCGCTCAGTCATGTCTAACTCTTTGCGATCCCATGGATAGCCTACCAGGCTCCTCTGTCCATGGAATTCTCCAGGCAAGAATACTGGAGTGGGTTGCCATTTCCTTCTCCAGGGGATCTTCCTGACCCAGGGATCGAACCCAGGTCTCCTGCATTGCAGGCAGATGCTTTACCATCTGAGCTACCAGGGAAGCCAAGACCAACCTAGACAGCATATTAAAAAGCAGATTACTCTGCCAACAAAGGTCTGTCTAGTCAAAGCTGTGGTTTTCCAGTAGTCATGTATGGATGTGAGAATTGGACCATAAAGAAAGCTGAGCCCCAAAGAACTGATGCTTTTAAACTGTGGTGTTGGAGAAGACTCTTCAGAATCCCCAGGACTGCAAGGAGATCAAACCAGTCAATCCTAAAGAAAGTCAGTCCTGAATATTCACTGAAAGGACTGATGCTGAAGCTGCAACTCCAATACTTTGGCCACCTGATGTGAAGAACTGACTCATTGGAAAAGACCCTGATGCTGGGAAAGACTGAAGGTGGGAGGAGAAGGGGAACAGTGGATGAGATAGTTGGATGGCATCACCGAGTCAATGGTCGTGAGTTTGAGCAAGCTTTGGGAGTTGGTGATGGACAGGGAAGCCTGGCACGTTGCAGTCCATGAGGTTGCAAAAAGTCGGATACAACTGAGCAACTGAACTGAATTGAACAGGCTTTCCATTGCAGTGACTTCTCTTGTTGCGGAGCATGGGCTCTAAGCACACAGGCTTCAGTAGTTGTGGTGCTTGGGCTTAGTTGCCCCTTGGCGGCATGTGGGATCTTCCTGGACCAGAGGTTGAACCTGTGTCCCCTGCATTGGCATGTGGATCTTATCCACTCTACCGCCAGGGAAATCTAAAGCACTTCTCTAAAAATGGTTCATGATTTATTCAATCACTTTGCTATTGCTGAACTTAGAAGTTAGGATGTTTCTCAATTCTAATATTATAACAAGAACTGCTCTCTGAGAAACACGAAAGTGAGAGTTAGTCGCTCAGTCATGTCCGACTCTGTGATCCTATGAACTATACCCTGCTAGTTTCCTCTGTCCATGGAATTCTCCAGGCAAGAGTACTTCCTGGAATGGGTTGCCATTTCCTTCCCCGCGGGACCTTCCCAATCCAGGTATTGAATCCTGGTCTCCTGCATTGCAGGTTATTTACTGTTTGGGTAGTTGTACATAAGTAGCTGCTCATAGCTGACTTTTTATCTTCTTCATCTTCAAAGTGGAAATTTTATTGAGTCGCAAAGAATGAACATTTTTAAGGCTCTTAAAAATAAATATTGTTAGATTATTTTATGAAAAAACTATTCTAATTTATATTTTGCCAATATTATACTACAGTGCCTATCAGACTTTGCCTTCATTAGGTTGGGGTATTCTGGTTTTTCTGGTTTTTTTTTGTTGTTGTTGTTGTTGTTGTTATGACTATTAGACCTCTTTATTTTGCTAAAAACATTTGAAGTGTGAAAATGTGTGACACAATCAGCACCAGCAGCATCACGAACATCCTTAATTTATCAGGGGTAAGAATTAATGTGTTTGTATAATTTTATTATTTTTATTCTTTTGCTGAAATTTCCTTTTTACCTATTCTTTTTCTAGATTGTGAGCTAATGAAAATAGGAATTTCAATTTTTAGGTATATTATTTTCGGAGGACATCTTTATCAACTCTCAACAGTTCTGGACACTCAGTCAGTAATGGACTAGTGTTTCTGATGAACTGAAAACAAAATAACCCACGTTCCATTATTATCATAACATCTTAAATGAAGATCAAATAGAATATATTGGCAGAAACAAGGAGTTTTGTTTAAGTTTTTATACCAGAACTCTCTGTAAAAGTGTCATAATGCAAGTATATCTGAGAGCCAGTGGGAAGTGACAGAAGTAAATTCATTTACTAGTAACAAAGTTCTGACATGTGAGGATGAATTTCTTTCATGAATTAGATCACATTCAAGGATTTTATGCCCAGAAGAGGATACTAAGAAGTTTCAAAAGATTTAGTTTAAAAAAAAAAAAAAAAAAAAGACAGCAGAATCTAAAGGGACTGAATGTATTTGTCAGTTTGTAGATGGCTAATTATGGTCCTGAGATAGTTGTGGGGACCGGACGGAACAGTCTGGGGGAGTCTGACAGACTTCCAACTGTAGCAACCAATTCCTTCATCTTTGGAGTAGACACTAGGTGAGTGCTTATAGCAGTGGAAAATATAGGGAATCTAAAAGAGAACTGTAAATCAGGACAAGTCTGGGTACATACATTGGGATTGCATTATCTGAGAGAAAAGCTAACACAAGAAGCGTAGGTAATTGAAAAAATTAAAATTTCAGCTCTAATCATTCTTCTTTTTGCACAGAAAATTTCAAACATGCATGAAATATCAAGAAAATAGT